>NC_060271.1:31662724-31804883 GCF_021613505.1 Equus quagga | reverse complement strand
GCGGCGGCGGCCGGGGCGGAGGCCGGCTCCGGGGCCGCGGGCGGCGCGGAGAACGGCTCGGAGGTGGCCGCGCCGCCCGCGGGCCTGTCGGGCCCTGCCGAGGGCGGGCCGGGGGCGGCCGGGGAGCGCACGCCCCGCAAGAAGGAGCCTCCGCGGGCCTCGCCGCCTGGGGGCCTGGCCGAGCCGCCGGGATCCGCCGGGCCGCAAGCCGGGCCTACCGTGGTGCCTGGATCTGCGACCCCCATGGAAACGGGCATCGCGGAGACTCCGGAGGGGCGGCGCACCAGCCGGCGCAAGCGGGCGAAGGTGAGCCCGACCCCCGCCCTCCAACCGCAGCCCCGGGGCCCCGCTTCCCCGGGTTGTCCAGCCCGGCCGCACCCCGGGACCCGCTCGTGGTCCCCCGCCCACCCGGACCTCCCACTGGCTGGCTGGGGGCGGGGTTGGGGTAGGGGGGGCTCTCGGCCTGCGGTCCCCGCGGCCTTTGTGCGGGGCCCGGGCCGCCCTGGGCAGGGGGACGGATGGGCGGGGCGTGTTATTCCTCTCGCCCTGTGCCCCTCTTCGTCGTCTTGTCTGGGAAAGATGGCTCCCCGACGTGGAGTCACGGCTGGCGTTGTCGGAGACAGCCCTTGTGCCGCCCCAGCTGTGTCTGGACGCGTTTCCGCTGGGAGCACCTCGGGGCTGCGGGGTGATGCTCAAGACGCGGCCTTAGCCGAGGACACCGGAAAGGAAGGGACGTTTTATCTTGCGCCCTTGCTGTGTACTAGGAGTTCTGCCCTTTTCCCCAGCGATCTTTGGGCGTAGGTTTTTACAGGTGAGGAAGCCGATTAAGAGGGCTCGTATTCATTAGTCAAGGTGCAAATATAAGGCGAGGAGAGGATTTATCACAGAACAGTGTGTGCAGACAGTAGCTGCCTCGCGTCTCTGGGCGCCAAATGCCGTGTTCACAGTGTCACCAACGTCTTATTTTTGCTAAACACGGACGTGCAGCTGTTGTTAGCCCCATTTTAGGGGTGAGTAAACTGAGGCACACAGTTTAAGCAGCTTCCCCAAAGTCACACAGCTAGGTAAGTGGTGGAACTGGAATGTAAGCCCTACAGTTAGGCTGGGATAGGTGGCACCAGCCTGTGAAACAAAGGACCACATGGGACACCAACAGTGCGGGGCGCCAGGGCAGCACGAGGGCACAGACCTTAGACTTGGGCCTTTTCTGGAGATTTCATGGTCCAGTTGAAAAAACTGGAAATATATATACATGTGATTTTTAAATAAGTATTTTAAATCGTGCAGTTTGTGTAATTTATGGATAGAATGAGTTTTCTACCTATATATAGTTTTTAAGTGGGGATGCCGAGTCAGTGTGTATGAGGAGCTTCTTGAGATGAGCATTACCCAGACTGAGCACCTTCAGATTGAGCTGCCCACTTGAGAGATTTCTCTCCGAGAATCAATACGCTGTGCTGAGTAAAAGGAGGAAAGGTTTGGGGGCCTTTTACGGAAGCATGGGTTAGAGCAGAGATTGGTGATTCCCCGACTCTCGGAAATGAAATAGAGGGCAGAAGCCCAGGAGGGTTTTTATTTTACTGTTTCAATAGAAGATGTGGCCAGAAGCCATGTGATAGTTTGTAAAAACAGGTTTATAAAGATAATTCACGTACTATAAAATTTATCATTTTTTAGTGTACAATTCAGTGGTTTTTAGCATATTCACATAGTTGTGGCAACCAGCACCACAGTTAATTTTAGGGCCTTTTTTATCACTCCCAAAAGACTTGGCAGTCACTCCCCATTCCCCGTTACCCCCAGCCGCTGGCAGCCACTAATTTACTTTGTGTCTCTGGATCTGCCTATTCTGGACATTTTATATAAATGGGATCATATACTATGTGGCCTTTGTGTCTGGCTTTAGCATGTTTTCAAGGTTCCTCCATGTTGTAGTACTTCCATTTACTACTTGATAACTATGGCCAAATGATATCCCATTCTATGGATATACCGCATTTTGTTTATCCATGCATCATTTGATGGACATGTGGGTTGTTTCTACTTTTTGGCTATTATGAAGAAAGCTGCTGTGAATATTTGTGTACAGTTTTTGTGTGAACATATGCTTTCATTTCTCTTGGATATATACCTGGGAGTGGAATTGTTGGGTCGTATGGTATCTGTGTTTAGCTTTTTGAGGAACTGCCAGTTTCCCACAGCAGCAACACCATTTTACATTCCCACCAGCAGTGTATGAGGATTTCAATTTCTCCCTGTCCTTATCGACACTTGATAATGTCTGTCTTTTTATTATAGCCATTCTAGTGGATGTGAAGTGGTATCATTGTGGCTTTGATGTGTATTACCCTAATGATGTTGAGCATCTTTTCTTGTGCTTATTTACCATTCGTATATCTTTGGTGAAATGTCTATTCAAATCCTGGGCTCATTTTTAAATTGGGTTGTCTTTTTTATTATTGAGTAGAGTTCTTTATATATGTGATTACAGAAGTTTTAAATTTTGATGTCCAGTTTATGTGGTTTTTTTCTTTTGTCTGTTTCGCTTCTGGTATTATATCTAAGAAACCACTGCCTAAGCCAGTGTCATGGAGATTTACTCCTGTGTTTTCTACTAAGAGTTTTATAGGTTCAGGTCTATGATCATTTTGGAGTTAATTTTTGCATATGGTATGAGGTAGGGGGTCAGCTTCATTCTTTTGCGTGTTGATATCCACCTGTCCCAGCACAATTTGTTGAAAACTCTTCTCTTCCACTTTGAATGGTTGGTTCCCTGTTGATTGACCATAAATGTAAGGGTTTATTTCTGAACTCTCGGTTCTATCCCATTGACATATACTTCTGTCCTTATGTACCACACTGACCTGATTACTGTTGCTTTGCAGTTAAGTTTTGAAATCAGAAAGTGTGAGCTCTCCAACTTTGTTCTTTTTCAAGATTGTTTTGGCTATTTGGTGTCCCTTGCATTTCCATGTGAATTTTAGGATCAGTTTATCAGTTTCTGCAAAAAAGATAGCTGAGATTCTGGTTGGGATTGTGTTGAATCTGTGGATCAATTTGGGGTATGCTATAAGATTTCTGTCTTTGTAATTCTCCTGTTTATTTTAATTCCTGTTATCCTGTTTTTCCATTGAGATTAGCTCTGAAACTCTCAAAAGAGAAATGGGTTATGTGTTTATTTTGGGGAGCAACTGGAAAGTAAGGAACTAGAGAAACTGACCTATTCATGGCTGGTCTTAAGAGCCAGAGGAAACAGACCTCAAGGGAGTAAAAAGCAAGCTGAGTCCAGCATAGACAGGCCTTGCTTTAGGAAGTTCTGAGGTGTATACAGGGGATATATCTATATTTTATGGCCTGGGAGCTTATTCAGTTTTGGGACTCCTTTTTTAAAAATTGTATGTGGGGACTGGCCCTGTGGCCGAGTGGTTAAGTTTACACGCTCCGCTTCGGCCGCCCCAGGTTTTGCCAGTTCAGATGTTGGGCGGGGACATGGCACCGCTCATCAGGCCATGCTGAGGCGGCGTCCCATATAGCACAACCAGAGGTACTCACAACTAGGACATACATCTGTGTACTGGAGGGCTTTGGGGAGAAGAAGGAGGAAAAAATGATTGGCAACAGATGTTAGCTCAAGTGCCAATCTTTAAAAAAAAAATTGTGTGTGTGTGTGTGTGTGTCTGATTACTTATGTAATCAAAATTAGGTTCAGGGTATTGGGAGTCAATGCACTTGAGGGTCCCTGAAGCTTAAGTTTCATTGGATTCGGAATAAATTCACCTCTCTGTGTGCTAACATGGCAGAATACTTAAGGTGTGAAATTGATAAATTGGGTTGGGACTTTAGGAATGCCACACAGCTTCAGGAATGGCAGCTTTGAGCTGGGCCTTGAAAAAGGGTAGAATTTAGAAAAGTTTTCTGGAAAACAATGGACTTTTGGAGTTATTCTTCCTGTGATTCGTTTTCCTCAGGAAAATAAACCCTACCTTGTAAGGTTATTAGGTTTAGATATAATGTAAACAAAATGCTTATTGCAGTGTCTGGCATATAGTAAGTAGGTGCCCAGTAATTAAGTACTACCGGTGGAGAAAAGGAAATGAAAAATGCTTGGACTATAATACAAAGTGGTTTGAGAAGCAACAGGGAGTCCAGAGTGGACAAGTGAACATTGAGCACAGTGAGCAAGTGAATTTAATTGGAAGTGAGGTTTTTCTAGGAGCATGATAAATTGGAGGGATCAGTAGTGTTCGGGTTGTAAAGCTGTATCTAGGTTGCAGAGAGCCGAACACTACGTCTGTGCTGTCCAGTGTGGTAGCCGCTAGCCACATAAGGCTTTGGAGCACTTACTGTGTGGCTAGTATGACTGAGGAAACTGAATTTTTTTTTTTAAAGATTTTATTTATTTCCTTTTTCTCCCCAAAGCCCCCCGGTACATAGTTATATATTTCAGCTGTGGGTCCTTCTAGTTGTGGCATGTGGGATGCCCCCTCAGCGTGGCTTGATGAGTGGTGCCATGTCCGTGCATAGGATCCGAACCGGCAAAACCCTGGGCCGCTGAAGCAGAGCGCGCAAAGTTAACCTCGGCCACGGGGCTGGCCCCATAGCAAACGGAATTTTTAAGTTTAATTTAAACTTAAATAGCCACATGGTAAGTGCTCAAATAGCCACATGTAGCTAGGGCTACCTTGTTGGAAGCACAGATGCCGAACATTTCCATTATCACAGAAAATTCTGAGACAGCGCTGCACGAGACTATGAAGTGCAGACCGTGAGTGCACTGAGAATTCAGAGAAAGGAAAGATAGGTTTATGGATTTGGAATCGTCAGGGAATAATTTGTGGAGGAGGTGGGCCTTGACTTTTCGGCAGTGGATTACCGGAGAAAGCGGGGAGTAGCTTCTGGCGAGTTGAGGGATGGGGAGAACAGCAGCAGTGAGGAGTTTTGTTGTTGTTGTTGTTGTTTTTGCTTGCTTTTTTTAAAGATTTTGTTTTTCCTTTTTCTCCCAAAGCCCCTGGTACATAGTTCTGTATTTTAATTGCGGGTCCTTCTAGTTGTGGCATGTGGGACGCCGCCTCAGCGTGGCCTGACGAGCGGTGTCATGTCCGCGCCCAGGACTCGAACCGGCGAAACCCAAGTGGAGTGCGTGAACTTAACCACTCCACGGACCGGCCCCGCACTGAGGATTTTTTGACTAGCGTGTTAGAAAATGATTAGAGGTAAATTTGCGTAGTTAAAGCCAGAGAGTTTGTATGCTAGTTTGAAAAATTTGCATTCATCAGTTAAGCTATCTGAAAATATGTATTTAGAAAATGAATCTGGCATTTGTGCCCTAGGTGAATTAAAAGGAAGAAAGATTAAAACAAAAAAGACTGGAGCTTTAAGGTGATTGGGAAGGGAATGAATCATTGTAGCAAGGGTGTGGGAGAGAAGGGAGAAGCTAGAGATGTAAGTTTGAGAGCCTCTGTGTAAAGGGAAGAGTAATGACCCTGCTGACTCAGCTCTGCCTGTTGGCACATCTTTTGTCCTTGATTGTAAGTGGTTGTAGAGCCTCTGAAGTCTTTGAGGATTTTACCGAGGAACGAGAGATCCCTAATCCTCTGTGTTCGAAGTATCTGTTCCTTTTCTTCGGGGAATAGTTTTTACTTTTTAGACTTTGTATGATTCTTTTAGATGTTTTTTTAACTTTTTTCTTAAGCAGAGGAACTTTTTTACAAAATAAAACTTTATGCAAAATCCCCAAATAAAATACTTGCCTGTTTCATATTAAGAAGCTTAAATTTATAACATTTATTTTAGTTCTCAGTCTTTGAGAAAATGAGATTATTTTGATAGAGCCAAATTTGAGAATGGAGATTAAGCAAAATAGTTGTGGTATTGTTTCAGCCTCAGAATCCTCTTGTATTTCTGTATTTTGTTTATGAAATATTGTGAAGATCCAGTACTGATTGATAAGCAATGCAAAAGGTTGGGGTTTTTTGTTTTTGTTTTTGTCTTTTAGCTTGCCTTGTCATCTCAGGACACTCTCTCACTTGAGCAGAGATGGCAGAATAACTTTCATTCTTAGGTTTACCCAAAATTGAGTTACCCAAGCAGTACAAGTTCATGTGTTGGTGGTCTCTAAAGGATTATGGTTTGATTTAACGCATACGCGTGTGTATTTATTCCTTTTAAAAATACATTTAAAAATTAATAAATGAAATCCCAAAGAATCCTAGGGTTCTGTGGAACACAATTTTTTTGTTGTTGTTTTTAAATATTAGCTTTAGATATTCTTATTCCTACCTCTAGGTATTTTTCTAATGTTTTTTTTTTTCCTGAAAACTAAAAACACTCAGGACCAGCCTTTTCCAAGTGTATTCCTTGTTAGTAGTTATTACTTCATCAAAACATTGGATTAAACAATGTTAAAAAGATTGTTTTTGCTGCCAGACTTCCTCAGGACCTCTAATGTGCATTGTGACTCTCCTAGAGGGGGCCTGTAAAGAATGTGGTGTTTCCCAAATTTGATCTTGGATTCCTTTTTCCTCCAGAGAGCACAGTGTCTTATGGAACATCCTTTGGGAAAAGCTGAACTGCTGCAGTAGAAAGGGTCTTACTGTTTTCGCTGGTCTCAGAATTTGCACATTGCCCAGTTCCATAGTAGACACTTGTTAAGTCATTATTGATTGAAAGGATAAGGTTGATGAGCAGGGGATTAAAGTGCTGAATCTTTGGGGTAGGAAGGTGTCACGCACTGCTGAGGGGTAAAAAGAAAAGCAACTGCATACTATAAACATATGTTACATTTTCTGACCCTTCTCCCTCTTTGAAAATTTTTCCCTCCTAGCTGCTTTTTTACCAGCTGTCCTGAGGTCTATTCCTACAGTCTATCTCAGGCAAGTAGGGTGAGGTTTAGTATGTACATTTCTGGAGATTTTCTTGTGAAGTCTCTCTATGAGATGGTCACCTGATCTTTTGTTTGCAGCTGATGTTTCAGTTTACTGTGGGCAGGGAGCTTCATTCATAATCGTTTTCTCCAGTGTCCCATATACTCAGTGTTCAGTATTTCATAGATGAATATAATTATTCACATGTTAAATGAGATTCTTAGAGCATGGGTCAGAACTGTTCCATTTATCCTTAATTTTTGTTTCCATTTTCTTTTTTTCAGATTGGCACCTGAGCTAACATCTGTTGCCAATCCTTCTTTTTTTTCCCCCTTTCTTCTTCTCCCCAAAGCCCCCCAGCACATAGTTAGATATTCTAGTTGTAGGTCCTTCTAGTTGTGCTGTGTGGGACGCCACCTCAACATGGCCTGAAGAGTGGTGCCATGTTCGCACCCAGGATCCAAACCGGTCAGACCCTGGGCCGCCAAAGCAGAGTGTTTGAACTTAACCACTCGGCCACGGGGCGGCCCCCTCTACTTTTTTTTTTTTTTTGGTGTGAGGAAGATTGGCCCTGACTGTTGCCAGTCTTCCTCTTTTCGCTTGAGGAACGTTGTTGCTGAGCTCACGTCTGTGCCAGTCTTCCTCTATTTTTGTGGGATGCTGCCACAGTGTGGCTTGATGAGCAGTGCTAGGTCTGTGCCAGGGATCTGAACCTGCGAACTGTGCGCTGCTGAAGCAGAGTGCACAGACTTGACCACGATGCCACCGGGCTGGCCCATTTCCATTTTCTAAGCGAATCCATGTTTTCAGTAAAACTCTTACCTCCCCTGGCCACTCATTCCCTGTCCCCCAAATCCTGTGGTCATGTCATTTAAAAAAAAAGAAGTAGAAAAAGACAAATATAAAAGCAACTAGCAATCTGGAGCTATTTCAAAGATATTTCAAAAGTTACAGTAGATTACATTCATTGTAATCCACAGGACTACTCATTTCAGAAATCTAGTAAATCAGGTTTACGTGGAAGCCATGTTGTCTTTGCTCTCTCCCCACATCTAATAAATTGTTTTTATTTCTTTCATTTTATCTTTTCATTGAATCTGAAATAATCAGAGAGTTGTTTCTGTGGCTTCCTTGAATCTTTAGTAGGGTGGGAGTCACATTAACAATTTGACAGTGTTCCAAGCTTGATGACTATTTGTAATACCATATTACACGTTTGGCAAACCGGCCCACAGTAATCTTCCATATCTTAAGTTGCTTGCCCCCCCACCTCCCCGTGAAGCATTCACTAAGACTGCTTCCTCTTTGTACTTATCACCTGGCTCTCTCCTTTCATAACTAGAGTGAATTAATGTTAAGTCTCGTAGCCTCCCTTTCCACATCACTTACTCCTTAATATGTTGTAGTAAGGCTTCTTTGCTCTCATCATTCAGCTCTCTTAGATCACCGGTTATTGTATAAGCAAGTGTACCTTTTCATAACTTCAGTTTGACTTTTGCCATTCGCAGCTTTTATTCCCTGTCCCCACCGTCTCCCTGTTTGGTTTCTGGAATTCCTTTGCTGTTTTCCCATGGAGTAGTGATTAGAAGTACAGGCTTGGCACTGGACAGACTTGTTATTCTAGTTAACTGTCTTTTTGCCCAACTGAGGATTATTTTAGTCCTCTATTGAAACTTCCGGTATGTGGACAAGATGTATGCACACGTACCTATATATACACACATACGCATACATGTACACACACACATTTTTAAAAGAATTTAGAAGTTATAGAGAGCCTCAGAATCATTGATCTGAATGTCAGCACTATCATGTAAAAGTTACAGATTGGGCTAAATCTGAACTGACACAAGATTGTTTCATGAGAGATTTTGTTTTTAATTATTATTATAAACTAGCTTGTTCCGTGTTTTTTGCTTATTTCGCTTAAAATTTGAAGTTAAAAAGCAATTCACATTCACTGGTGGTTCCAAATTGAGTCCTTGATTTTCGATGTTCACTGTATTTAGCTTTCCCTGGTATAATCTCCATATAGGTAGAGTACAGAGAGATGGATGAAAGCTTGGCGAACCTCTCAGAAGATGAATATTATTCCGAAGAAGAGAGAAATGCTAAAGCAGAGAAGGAAAAGAAGCTTCCCCCACCACCCCCTCAAGCCCCACCTGAGGAAGAAAATGAAAGTGAGCCTGAAGAACCATCTGGTGAGTTGTAGTAACCAATCACAGTTCTGGATTTATTCCTATTATGTCTTTATCTGGTTTATATTCTGATACTGGCCGTGTGTGTCTTAGTGTGTGTATGTAGGCATATATACACACACACATATACAAACATACATGCATAGTGGCACTGATAGTCTTTTTGTGTGTGTCTGTACATATATGGGAGGAGAGTAAAGAATGGGAGTGAAAGGATGGTGGCAGCATAAGACAGTTGGAAAGTTGGAGAAAATAAACAATTAGAGAAAACACACAAAAAGACAAATCCAAAGAACCAAACGTCTCAGTGGTAACTTTGATTCAGAATTTAGAGATAGAATGGTTCAGAAATTATTCTGGCTAAATTTTGCATTTACCACATGGTTAGGTACTTTCTGGTAAAACCTTCACAGTGTGGGGTCAGTTTTGAGAAGGGTCTTTTCCTGGTGAACAAATACATTCTGAGGTCAAAGAGGAAAGGCCTAGGTGCCTCTTGTTTAGTTGTTGAAGCCTCTGATCAAAGGAATGGTACAAGAAAAGGCTGTGAAGAGACTCTAAGCTCACACAGTCTTTCTTATGACGTGGAAGGATTATTGCAGTCTGTAGTCTTGGTTTCAGAGCTTCAAACATCTTTAAAGAATTCTCCTTAACACCCCCCTGCCCGAGTCCTGCTGTGTTTACCTGACGAATCAGGGATGCCCTTCTGTTTTGGAGAGACCAAACAAAAGTAGAATCTTAGTTAATTTTTCATATCTTCTGTCCTTAATGGTATTTTACTAACTCTTCTTGGCTTTGAGTTTTTGCCAGGTTCGTCTCCTTAAAATGCTTTTTATATTTCCAATTGCTTCAGGCCTATTCACCTTACCAACTCTTTTAGTCATGCGCCTTTTAAAAACAAAATGCTTGTTTCAAACCCCGTTTGCTGTATCTTGCGTGACTATCATAGGTGCGTATTTCATTTGAGAAGTTTTATCTTTTGTTTTAGCCTTTTTTTAAAGGTTTTTCCTCTTGTGTGATATTATAAAAATCAACAGAAGTTAATTTTATTTTTGAAAAAAGGATTATTATTGATGTATCACTTGAGAGGATTTCAAGTCAGGTGTTAATTTAAACTTAGATTTGGAACTTATGAAACATCTGGCTAAAACTCTCAAAAATAAAAATTTGTAATTTACAGTAATTGTAATAAAGTCTAATAAAAGACTACAGTTTGAGAACATTTGGAAAAGGTAGATTAGATTCCAGATTCAATTCATCTCAAGAATTGGGCTTTCTAAGAACGATTTTCCTAAAACTTTCTTAAAATGACTTCTTGGACGACTCCGTGTTGGTAGTAGTGTATCACCTTTGGGACTAATGTCCTTGAGGCCAGTGTGGTTTCTCTGTGCTTCAGTGACATCTCTCTGTTGGTGTTGGGTTTTGCCTCCTGTTTGTAGTCTTTTACATTTGGTCTCTTTCCTTCTTTCTGTCCTCACCTCCAGCTCTTCCCTTGACTCTTCTGTGTATCTTCTTTTCTTTGTGCCTTTCTCTTCTTCTGCCTTTGCTGTAGACTAGCTAATGAGATACGTGGGAATAATCCTTTTGATAGTTGTCGTAGCTCAAGAGGCTGCTCCTCTCTTAGTTCAGGAGCTCCAGGTGTTATTCAGTAGATGATCTCGTATCTCACATGCTGCCTCTGCCTCTTTTTTGTGTGGTTGTCAGTGTTTCCAGTAAATAACTGATTTACCATAGATAGGTACCGAGCTGATACACACTTTCTTTGTCCTCTGAAAATTTTATTTAATTAATTAATTTTTTTAAAGATTGGCGTCTGAGCTAACATCTGTTGCCAATCTTTTTATTTTTCTTCTTCTCCCCTAGGCCCCCCAAGTACACAGTTGTATATTCTAGTTGTAGGTCCTTCTGGTTGTGCTATGTGGGACACCTCCTCAGCGTGGCCTGATGAGCGGTGCCGTGTCTGAACCCAGGATCTGAACCTGGGCCGCCAAAGCGGAGCGCACGAACTTAACCACTCGGCCATGGGGTCAGCTCCCTGTCTTCTGAAAATTTTAAACCAAATCTTAGTTTGTTTTCTTTCTCATGAAGAGGTTTTTAGTTTTTCTTTTTCTGTGAATGTCAGGCACTGTTAGCACAAAATGTACATATCTTAGCAAAGGGCCCTAGGATTTGGGGGAATGTCTTTATACTGTTATGTTCTAGTTAATTTTAATCCAGTGGTTTAATTTAAGTGTTATCTTAGTATTTTTGGAGAAAGTTAAAGTTTTGTTTCTTAAGTTTAGGATATATTCAATGCTCAGAGATGTGTTGATAACAGCCAAAACTTTCCAATATATTATTTGTACTTATGAAAATAAAGTTATTTTTCTTTTAAAGCAACTTAAAATTTTAAAAAATTCCAGGGCGAGTTAGGGAAGTACTTTTCCCAGAAAAGTAGTGGCAATTTATCGGCCTATGTAATTTAGAAATAGGTTGGGCCCTGATGGTGAATCATAAAATATTATCAGGTGAGTTCACATGTTTAGAAACTGTCCAGAGTTTCCAAATCTCTTGTCTTAAAACCAGTTCTTTGTTTTTTTTGGTTTTTTTTTTTTGAGAAAGATTAGCCCTGAGCTAACATCTGCTGCCAATCCTCCTCTTTTTTGCTGAGGAAGACTGGCCCTGAGGTAACATCCGTGCCCGTCTTCCTCTACTTTATATGTGAGACGCCTTCCACAGCATGGCTTGCCGAGCGGTGCCATGTCCACACCCAGGATCCCAAACCCTGGGCCGGCAAAGTGGAATGTGTGTGCTTCACAGCTATGCCACTGGGCTGGCCCCAGAACCAGTTCTTAGACTTGAGTTTTCACTTAAAAATTGAATGGAAGCATCGCCATGTGGATATCTTAAAATGCTGAGAGAAGATGTGGGTCTGGTTCTTTACCACATCTTTTCTTCATCTCAATCATTTCAGTTAATAACAAGAAATTAACTTAAAATATATTTCTATAAGAAATTAACTTAAAATATATATCTTAAAATATATTTGAATACATTTTGTTCTTACCAACTTTTAAATTTGTTAGAAAATTTTGCTTTGCTTTCCGCAGTGTAAACCTTAAGAGTAAAATATTTTTGTTAATTATGAAAGCACAGGGTCTTCTGAAGTCAGTGGGTCAAACGATTTGACTGGCGAAGGTTCCTCTGGGAGAGTTCTGGGAGGAGGCCAGAAAGGAAGGTGGGAGCCTTGGTTACCAGGCTAAGGAATTGGAACTCGATGTCCTTTGAGCACTGGGAGGGTGTGGTCATGGGTAGCACTGAGATTTTTTGAGTGAGGGACGTACCAAAATACATGTTTTGGAGAAATCAATCTGCTGTGCTGTGTGAGGGAGAGCTAGAGGGATGAGGAGACGGGGATGGGAGAGGTGACAGGCTGTTGGTAATCGAGTTTAGTGGATTTTGGTGAATGGAAAAATGTTCTCAAAACAAAGTTGAATTTTTATGGGAGTAAGAGTTTTGGGGGGGTTTTTTGGTTTGAATTTATTGGGAAGAAGTTCTCTGTTCTGGCTTAAACATTGTTTTTAGATTTGTCAGTTTTTGATGATAACAGTGTGACATGTAATCCTGTGGTAGTCACGTGGGTAAATAATGTTTTTTTCATACTAAGTATTGCTGCTTTTGTTTAAAATCTAGCTAATTTGTTTTCTTAAGCATTTCCGTCTTTTTATATTTACTATACGCTTTGAATATATTCGTTTTAACAAATGATGGTTTTCTTTGGTTTCCTAGTACGTTTTTTATCAAGGCGAAAGTGTTCTTTAGGTCATGACGACTGAACCTGAACAGGTTGTCTCTGTAATTGAATGTTTGGTTATTAGTCGAGTCCCATGATAGTGGAGCGCCTGCAAAATACAGTAAAATCTCGGTTGGACTTGGCTGGTTTACAATAATTGCCCCTCTGTTAAAGTGTCCTTCTGCTGGGGGAAAAGGCATCTTTCCTTTCTTGGCTCAGCTGTTACCTCACGTACCTTAGATTATTCCTCAGAGAGATTTTCCTATATTAACTGATTTGCTAAGCACTTTGCTTTTTAATTTTCATACAAAAACACAATTTTTTTGCCTCCACTGCCTTTTAGCAGTTGAAATTTTCCATAAAAATCTTACTAGTAGTTCCTGGTTTTAAATTTTGTGTTGGATAACTGTTTAGGAACTCTAGTTTGGGAAGATATATTTCATTTGTGTTAGGAGTAACTTAGTGTTGTATAGCCTAAGACTTTTATGTAAACTTATCCTAAAATAAAATGAAGTTTGAAATGGGCTATTAAGATACCTTTCTCAAGATTTCTTCAAGTTAATGGATTTCCCAATGGAGACATCAAAAGTATGTTTAAATAAATAAATGTATATGTGTGTGTGTAAATACATATGCATGTATCTGTAGGTATACCATTTTTTCCAGGCTCAGTGATGTGCTAATACTCTGTAATTAAGCTCAAAGGCATCTGTTAAACCATTGGTTAGCTCTTCAAATCAATTTTGTTAGATATAGTTATTGGATATGGTTAGCTGATCAGTGACAGCTCTGTATTATGATCTATTCTGTTGAATGACTGTGGGAAGAATCTCTTTATCTGCCTGTTTATATTCTTATAAGAATTCTTATAAGAATGTGAACAAAGGAAAATGCCTGCTGTCTTCCCTATTGTGCATGGTAATTTTGGATGTGTGTGTGGTGTGTGTTTGAAAGAGATATAGGCTGTTAAATTACAAAAATCATTGATGTGAGGAAGTGGTATGACAAAAAAATTGTGTGTGGTTTTAATAATTGGGGGCCCTGTTTATGTAGTAGTCATACTATAGGTTGAAAGTATTTTTAAAAAATCACATAAAAGGAGATGCAACCTCAATTATTAAAAAACTAAATTATAGAAAATATACAAAATATATGTGTATGAGTAGAAGAATTTAGCTTTAAATTCAATGAAATTTGATCACAAATACTATTATAATGAAAATACCCATATGACGAAAGATTGATGACCAAACATTTAATGAAGTGCTTATTCAATATAGGAAAAAATCTAAAAGACAGAATCTTTTGGACTATCATTTAGAACTTGGTATAATAGAATTTGAGCAGAGAAGAGCTGAAGATGGACTTCCTTACTTTAAAAGAAAGAATTAGGGGCCGGCCTGGTGGTGCACTGGTCAAGTTTGCACGTTCTGCTTCGGCGCTTTGGGAGTTCGCTGGTTCGGATCCCGGGTGCGGACCTATGCACCGCATGTTGAGCCATGCTGTGGCAGGGACATCCCACATATAAAGTAGAGGAAGATGAGCACACATGTTAGCTCAGGGCCAGTCTCCCTCAGCAAAAAGAGGAGGATTGACAGCAGATGTTAGCTCAAGGCCAGCTTTCCTCAGCAAAAGAAAGAAAGAAAGAAAGAAATAGTGGTCCTGATATTTGTATAGTGTTTTCATAGTTCTTTGTTTATAAGGTGCCTTGATCTTCCCTGTGAGGTGGTCGTACTGATTGCTGTAGCAAAAGGGCTGGGTTTGGCAGCATAGATAGTTATGGCCAGAGTCCAGGTGAATAATTTTGTTTCTTTTGCTGTAACTATTCTCAAATGGCTTATCTCAGGCTTTTCTCTCTGATTTCTCTCTCTGTGCCTACAAGTGCAGTCAGAGAGCAGGAGTTGCTTTAAGGTTTGGTGAGGATTGACTCAGATTATAGAATTCTTTCACACAGGAAAGATCATAGAATTCTGTTGCACTCCTATACCCAGCAGGAGACCCTCTTTTGTAGATTTACTCGAAGTTGCTGGGAAATTCATTCTTGACAGAGTTGTTTATGTTACCCTTTTGGCCTGCTAGTGTCAAATAAGTGCCTGAAACCATTTGAGTTCTCATTATGTGAAGTACGATGCCTACATTTAGAAACAAACCTAGGATTAATTTCCTTGCCTTTTTTTTTTTTTTTTTTGGTGTAGCATTGTTTCAGTATTCTGATTTGGAACTGTGCTCCAGAATAACTTACTGGAGGGCTGGGGAAAAAAGGTCACAGGCTGAAAGGGTAATCCAGATCAATTCAACAAAATTTTTATATTTTTGAGAGTTAACTAAAAATGGACCAAGGTACATATTACTGTACAGTACATGGTCCCCACTCTCAGATAATTTATAGCCTAGTATGAGACACAAATATATACATAAATGTGTAATAGAAAGCAAAATACTCTTAAATATTACATTTGATTATAAAAATTTGGAGACTTGGAGGCAGAAAGAGTGGGAGGGAAGTACGTCTTCCCAAATCCTTCTTGGTTTACTGGAAGAATAAAAAAAGGTAGGATATTGGTAGTGTGGAAGGGAAAATTCTTTTTAAAATAAAACAGACATTTCTACACAAAATAAGATTTCCCCCAAATGTGACAGTTCCTTATTGACTTTATTCTATACACATTGATTGTAAAACTCCAGTGCTTTGTTGTGGGCATGGTGCTGGATTCTGAGGGTTCAAAGCTGAAAACTGGGTCCTCCGACAAAGAATTCACAGACTCAGTTTAGGGTTACAGATATTAATAATTTGCTACAGTGAAGAAACAATACCAAAAAAGTGTATTCAATATATGGGAAGAACTCAGAAGTCGTTTTTAAATGTTTTTCCCAAAATTGGATTTTGGAAATTTTACATAAACATGAAGGAATGAAATTGGACTTTTAGGAAGCAGTCTGAGATCCTTGATTTTTGACTGTTCACTGCTTGTGGCTGATAAGAGCGCTTGGATCAGATGCTACCAGTTTGGTTGGTCTTTGAGAAATTGAGCTGCTTTTCTTAATGATTTCATTTCATTGATTATTTTGTTTTATTTTTTACTAAGACAATAGTAATAGCAACTTTATTTTTATAATTTCCCTGATTTGTCTTTGCCACCATCCTTCATTTGGTCTGATCCTGGTATAATAGAAGGACAGGATACTTTGTCTGTGGAGCTTTTCTCCTCTGCAAAATGGGGCTTGATATGAAGATCGAATGAGAAAATGAGAACTCCAGCTTTGTGTACAAACATCTTGTATTTATTAAACACAGAGTTGAACTAGGAATAAGGTGAATTGATGTTTTTTTCAGAAAATATCAGCTTAGGTTGTGGACTAGGTCGACATACATGTATACTCCATCACTTGTAAACTGGAAAAGGTTGGTAGTAGCCCATTTTTAATACCGTGTCACTTAAAAAATAGGTCATTCTTTAAGCTTTTATATGTTAAATCATAGGAGGAGTGGCAAATCTTGGTACTTCTAATATAGATTTTCTCTCCTCAGAGAATAACATAATCGAAATCCATTATCGACGTATTGAGATATAACAAATGTTAACATTTTGCCATATTTACTGATCACAGAAATTTTAAACATATGAGGATATGGTTGTGTTTTTGTTTTTTGCATCTTCGATTTGAAGATTAGAAGAGCACATATGGTTAATTAATGCCCAGGAAATTTTATCTTCTTCATCGCAGGGCAGACTCAAATCCCATTTAAGATGGAAGAAGTCTCTAATCATGGTCCAGGAAGATGTAGATAGAGTTCTGAGAGACTGTTGCTTGAGCAGGAGAAGGAAAAGGATTCTCTCGTGGGGAAATTTACTCACAGTTATCAGTTGTGAAATGTTATAGTGGTTCTTTTAATAGCAGGTCCAGAATAAAGTTCAGTTTGGGCCTTTTTAAAAACAGGTGAATAACTAGAAAATAAACTTTGTTGTTTACTCAGACACACGTTAAGTACTTGAGCAATGTAATATAGCATCTGAATGTTCTTTGGAACATTTTGAAAAGTGAGCTACAAACCAAGACTTTGCAACAAAATAAGTAAGGAAAATCCCTACTATGGAACGTGGAGGGAAACAGCATGTGAAAAAGTCTGTTCTTCCCATTGGCTTCTGAAAACTTTGCTTTCCTCCCTTTTAGGATTTTTACTTTCTGTGGTATAGGATCCCTTCTGCTGAGCTGCTCGCTTCTGCCCCAGCCGCAAGCCTTCAGGCGCCATTCAGCAGTGCTGCTGCCCTTCCAGTGCTACACTGGGAAATTCCAGGCAGGCTCCTACCCCAAGCAGCACCATTTTCTTGCTTTCTAGACCTTAGTAAGGCTATCTGTTTTATTTTAGTATTTTAAATGACAGTGTAACCCTGGAATTGCTGCTCCAATTGGAACCCATAGATTTCATTTTGGATAATTTTGTTGGAGAGTATTGCTCAGTGTTAGCTGTGTTAAAATGCCTCTAATGTGCTCCAAAGGAACCCCTGAGGCTTTTCCTTCAGACTAATTTAGTCTACCTCTGTGAGCCTAATTTACTTTCCTTTACATTTCTTCGAACTGCTATAGATCATGTATTCTTCTGTCAAGAATCATAGTCAAAAGTTAGCAGGAAAGAGCTGCATCCACTGGTAGGCTTGAAGGTGTTTTTAAAGCTACTCTCAGTAGAGAGGATGGGGGCAGCACAAGGTGATGATGATCACCAATAACTCACTACCTTTCTCAATTTTTTTTTTAACTTTTCCCAGTCATTTATGATGATCAGTTCCTCTTTGAAACTGTGACTTTCCTTATGATATTAATCATACATGTACAACTGCTTCAAACTCTGAGCGTCTTACCTCCATGCTATTTTAAAAAGTCTTTTAGCCTCATTCTTACTTGTGAGTTCTAGTCTTTAATTTCCAACCATCTTTAGAGTATTTCCATTTAATTTTACTACCCTGCCTCCCAAATTTCCCATTTTGTCCGTTGCATTACCACTCTTTCTGAACTTAAAAAAAACAACTTGGAATCATCTTGAAAGTCTCTCATCCCTTTTATCAAGCATGTTGTAAAGTCATGTATCTTTCTGTGCACGGCCTCTTTGATTTGTTACACCTTACCCATTTTCACTGTCACCTTTTTATTCTAGTGGATTTCACTACATGTCTAAATTATTTCAGTAGCCTTTTGATTGGATCTCCTTGATCTACGTTACCTTTTCCCTCTAATCCATCTGGTCCAAAGTGACCAGATTAGTTTAAATAAAGTGTCACTTGTTTTACTGCTTTCCTGCTGGAGATCATTCACTTCCTTCTCATTACTCTTAAGGTCGGTTTAGGTCTTGACGCTGAAGGTCGCCCATTTTGTCTGTCCTGCTTCATCTCCCACTGCTCTTGGAGATCATCTCCTTCATTAAGCAGGGTTCTCTGTGGTTTTTCTGCACTTGCCGTGGCTGTGCTTTTCTCCTTGCTTTTGTAAATGTTCTGGACCATGCTGGTGGTTTCACTGCCTCCCATCTACCTGACCTCTCTGGATTTGCTCAGAAAAGCTTCCCTATTTCCCCAAGTCGCTGTTAGCTTGCTGTTTCCTAAAAAAAAAAAAAAAAAATCTTTCTGTATACTTTTCATTTTTCCCCTGTTAGACTATAAGCCCTTTGAAAATAGGGACTCGCCCTATTCTACTTTTGTATTGGTGCTTGGCAGTTTTTGGATGGGTATTCAGAAAACATTTAGTTAGTGAGATTATTAAATAAGAAATTCAACTAGTGTGTTAATATAGTGGACGTTTCTGGTTCAAAGATGATTTTAGCTTTTGAGGTGTTTGTTTCCTCTGCCAGTTTGTTGAGTTTAATTGAAATCAGTAGCTTGATGGTGACTTTTTTTCTGTAAATTTGGTAAAATTTTGATAAGTTGATTTTCTGTCTAAAAATCCTTATTTCCTAGAAGATTAGGAGTTTCTCACAATATTTGCAAAAGTTATCAATTTGAATGTGATTCCAGGAAACTAAATAGTCAAAATATGAATCTATTGGTCAGTATGTTCCTGGGAACAACAAACCAAGATTCTCACCTGCATGCTTGCCTGATAGAAGTGTTTGAAAGTCTCCGTAGACGCCTTTTAAGATGTTGGAAGGGTGGTCTCTCGAGAATTTGAATCAAAATGAGAGAACATCCAGTAGTATGACTGTAACTAAAATACTGCAGTCATCTTAAGAATAATTTCACAGATCTGCAGACGGTTCATTAGAGGAGAAATGAAAGGCTCCTATATAAGATAAAACAAAAAGATTGTATTTTCAGTTTGGAGAAGATATGCACAAATAACCTGTATTAAGGGTCTCTACTTCAAACTTGAGGATTTTGTGTGGTGGTGCACATGAAAACAAAAGGAGGTCTCCTGCACAGGGTGCCAAAATCAAGGTGATGTTAAAAAATTGCTTTTGTATATTTTCATTTTCTGTTTTGAATTTGAGCTCATGGAAGATAACAACGGTACTTGCCTGCTGTTCTGTCTTTGTGCCACTGTCAGAAGCAGGGGCCTAGGCCAGAATGACCCAAAGAGCAAATGAATATGGCATTTTGTGTGTTCTAATCAACACACAACCTGGATGGAAAGTTAGCTGAAAACATTTGTTTGTGTGTTTTTAAGAAAATGATGAACAATTGGTCTAGAATACCACTAATAAAGATGATGCTGTTTTCAGCTGTCTTTGGAGACGTAGACATCTTCAGAATACTCATGAGTGTATTGTGATTAGAGAGAAAATAGCAACCTCATCTTTACTTCCAAACATGGTATAAACCTTCACCTAGTCAAGAGATAAATATATTGTTCCTTTACTTAATCTTAAGCACTTTCTGTTTTGTTTTCCATCATTTCTTAAATGTTTATATCACCTTGCTTGGTTTTCTCCTCTTTCTCTGCTGAAATGATCCTTGGGAGTTTCATTTCTTTCTTGACTTTCTGCTGTTAGGAGGGAGCTCTTTGAAAAGTCTTCCCAGGGTACTGAATATTTTCCATATTTCCTGCATATTTTTATCGAAGAAGAGTACCTTTATGAGAGTTTTGTTAGTTCCTTTTTTCAAAAGCAGAAGACAAAATAGACTGTCCTACCTTGTTGTACAGGAGCAACCTTGTTAACCTGTTGAGCACGTAAGTCATGGGTAGGAGAGCCATATTTCTGTTAAGTACTATTGACAGAAAAAAGTCAGTCAAGAGAGCTACCTGTAGTTTAAAATAAACTAATTCATATATTGTGTATCATGTAGGGGGAGAAGGAAAATGATAGAAAGAGGAAGAATAAAATAATTCAGACTTAATAGCTAGCTTGCAAGTGTTTTTTGTTTGTTCATTTTAGAAGTAGTGAAATGCCTTTATGACAAAAGACTGTTGCTTTCATTCTTTGCCAAGCCAGGAACGTAATTTGAGAGAGGAGCTATATTATTCCTAATGCCTAAATGTTATGCTTGGCAGCTGTATTTATTTCATTGTTCTGAGCCCCTCTCCATGCCTTTTTAAATACAATTCAATCTTCTCATCTAGCTTGGTTCTATTTAGAATCAGACAAAACAATGACAACAATTTTTTTTAACTCTAAAAGATTTTTTATGATTAAATCTAGACGTTATTAAGAATGAACATTTTTGATTCAAACTTCAGAAGTAAAAATTAAAAGGTAAGGCCTGCGTTTTCAAGATAAGTTTGTAGATTGGGTTTCATAATTGGAGTCATCTCTTCATCATTCTCTGCCCTTTTCCAAAGGCTGTAAACAACAAGTCATATACTTTGTGCCTTGTCTGAGAAGCGTAACCTAGAACCTAAAGGTCCCTTTAGACAAGAGCGTAATAAAATAATTTTAGAATGAGATTCTATTCTACCTTGTAAGAAGAGGATATACCTTCTAGCAACAAATTCTAATATTGTCAAAAATCATTTATATCTAAACACTTTCGTGTACTGAAAGATGAGATGTCATCTTAAGTCTCACAGACCTGGGAGCATTCTTACAGTAAGGGGGCTGTGTTAGTTTCACTTTCCTGCTCTCTTTTAACTCAAATGGTGGAATAATCAGTCTGCTTTCTAGTCGAGAGTCTTTTGAAATAAACTGTTTAATGAAGCTTATGCAGTTTTAGATCATTGAGCAGTCGTGTCTTCATATCTTCTAGAGATCTCACTGTAGTTTTCCCATGGTATATGAGGTGGCTAGAAGCTTAAGAGGTTCATAGCATCTGTCTTGGTGATAGATTTTGGAAGAGTCTGAAAGATGATCTGTCTTGACTTCCTCAGATTGAACTTTCAAGCTGATACTTGAAGTTGCTCTATACATTAATCAATGAATAAAATGTCTTAGCAAGCTTATTGTGTAGTGTGAGATAGACGCTCCCCCAAGATTTTGCCTGCACTAGCCCTCCCCCCGCCGTGTGTGTGTCTATCTACAGTGCTTGGCATGTGACTGCAGGTTGTCGTATGGTGTTTTAAAGTTTACTGAGGAAGCACTGGCATATTCAGATCTAGCACTGTCTAGTATGTATAGTAAATGAAACTTCTTTTGGAACTGAATCTTTTAGTTATAGTCCTTGCTTTAAAGTCAAGGGGAGAATTTTTCTTTAAAAATATGTGTTTTGCTTGTTGTCCTATATATTCTTTTTAGATAGAAAAGTAAAGCTAAAGAGATTGAGCAGACGCTGAATTGTTGCCACTCTAGATCCCAGCGCTGATGTCACACCCACTCTTAGTCTAGCAGTGAGTAGTGAGAGACATTTGGAATCCATTTTTCCCCCCATCCAACCTTGACTATTAAATAAGACTGACAGCAAAGATTTAGGGATTAGAAATACTGTGTACTTTGTTCTGCTACGTTTCAACAAGAATCAGCATGTAAAGTTGAAATTTCCTGACCAGAATTTGGAAGCCTATGATGTGATTCTCTGGGCCTTGATGCCAGAAGGAGCTCTCTGAATATGGGTTTTCTAGTTGGTGGTGAATTCGTGAGTCGCCAACTATTAGGCCTTTATGTCCAGATATTATCTCAATTTATGGAGTAAGGTCCCTGAGTTCTCCTCTTTCCTTCCACAGGGCAAGCAGGAGGACTTCAAGACGACAGTTCTGGAGGGTATGGAGACGGCCAAGCATCAGGTGAGGGTGGCATTAGATGCTTGCCACTTAGTAGCAAGAGCCGCCAAGTCAGGGATTGATGCTTGCAAGTGTTTTTGGCTGTGGTATCCACATTTTAGCCAGAAGCGCAGGGAAAATTGAGCCCACAGGACAGAGTAGTATGATAAGAGAGGTGTAGCCAGAACAAAGGCAAGCAAAACCTTTTGAAGTCCTCAGGCCGATCTCAGCCCTCCGCTCTTCTTCGTGTTTTTGAGGAGATGGCGGGTACTTTTCTCCCCAGCAGCCTTTGTAGTTAACAGTAAACCTAATATAAAACATAGATTTAGGAATTGTGGGACCTTTAAAAAGAAATAGAGCTGTATACACAGAGTGGAGAAGCCGTAGGCTGAAAGCGTTCCCGAAAAATAGGCCTGAAAGGCATTGTAGGACTAGTTAGAGGAATTATGCAGGCAAGTACCTCTTTAGAAATGTGGTTACATGGTGACGGGTACGTTTTGTTCAGTTAACATTGCATAGTTAATCATTTTGAAGTTTAAACAGTTTGTTTCTTACATGAATATTAATCTTTAAAAAAAAAACCTGCTCAGAATGCTCTTACTTTTCCAACCAAACTATGAGATTTTTTTTACTTCTAGGAAAAGGTAAAGGGTTAAAGATTTATAGGGGTCCATCTGGAACAGTTAAAATTTGTTCCAGGAATCCAAAGTAGTATGTCTGGATTTCATCCATTGCCTCTTTTAAAGGATGTTTTTGTGTGTTCCAGTGCTCAAAGCTGGTTATGTATACATTTGGATAGAATTGGAATAGATATTACTTCACTTTTGTAGTTTGTCACTTTTCAACTGTTAGGTCTCCTTTAAAATTATTTATCTGTTGTTAGTGTATAGCAGGTCCAGGGAATATTTGTATTGTACTCTCTTGGATCAAAGATAGTTCATTGCTAACACAGAGGTTAGTATTTAGGGGATCCAGAAGGTTAGAAGTAGACTTCTGTAAATGCTGTGTCAAGGATTGGCGGTTGATAATCAGTGCATGGTCATTGTGGAGTGATAGTCCTCATCCAGAGTCTGTATCTGACAGATAAACCTTCAAGAATGCTTTTCGCTGAGTGATGCACAGCTGGGTCTTCCGTGGAACTGTTGAGGATCAGGAGTAGCCTTTAGAGCTTTAATCTTGAAGACGTGCATTTTCTTGTTGGTTTTTCTTTTGTTTTTACGTGAATAAATTTACTCTTTTGCTTAAGTAAACAATACGTTGTATTGCTGAAAGTAAAAGTGGACTTTCATATAAAACTGTGGTGCTACTGACTTAATGTTAGCAGAACTTGAGTTTTAAGTGTTTCCAGGAATGGTGGTGACTGTTCTGAACTCTTCAAGATCTCTCTTCAGATCTTTGGTCATGTTCAGAAGCATGCGCTTGTGGGATGATCAATCAAAGTTAGCACCATGCTTATAAGTGATCAGAGTTCTTCTCTTAATAAAGCCAGATGACCCTCATGAGTATCTTGGGACCAGGATCATATCTTGACTTTTTAAAATCCACATCAAGTTGGCCTATACATCCTAAATCTTAAAAGTAAGAAGGGAACTTGAGGTCATCATGTCTAGCTTCCTGCCTTCAAACAAATAGTATTGTATAACCCCTATTTTATGGATTAGCACCTGAACACAAAGTCAATGACTGGACCAGGGGCACACCAGCAGTTGGAGTGAGAACCCAGAGGTCTTGTTTCTTACACATGGACTATTCCTTCCACTCTCCCTCATAGAATCATTTAATGTGTGTGTCAACCCTAAAAATAAAAAATCTAAAGCATAAGAAATCGTGATTTTCCTTTTTTCCTTTTTCTCTCCTCTCCCCCTATTCTTTATTCTTCTTAAACTATTATAGGACTGGATATGGTGCATCTCTAGTTTACTGATTTTAAGTAGTCCTTTATATGTAGATCCTATCAGGCTTTTGTTTTCACTCTTCAGCTAGAAATCTAGTTGTAGTTAATTTATCTACTTTATGAGAGAAAAAAGGCAGGTAACTCATGGAGACCTCCTTTTCTTTCCTGTTAATTTTAATATCTCTGTTACCTTACTCCCTGTATCATATTAGAATCAGGGAGGAAATGATTTCATGGACTAGACGGCCTGTATCCTCCTCACGTCTCCCCTCCTCTTTTCTGCCTAATTGCTCTGTATGGAAAGGCCTAAATTATTCCCTTATTTAACTTCTTTTACTGTGTTTTCAAGTGTGAGTGAGTCAGACCATTAGAAAGGGCAGTTCTGCTTTAGCATGACTGCATTTTGAAAGATGATGCTGGAATTTCCTGTGTGAAGTGGTGAGAAAGAGGAGTTGAACAGAGGGCAGGATTGGTATGTAGGCAGCCTTGGGGCTTTTAGAAAATTAGGATGGCATCTTTGAAACGTTCTGAATTTCCAGAATACCAGATTCTGTTAAAGTGTAAAACAAACACCAGAGTATAAGACTGTGTTCCAGAGCCAAGTCTAAATTACTTCTGAGTTATATATACTACTGCTACTTCCTTTTAATAAGGGTGTTATTAGAGTCAGTTGTTGTATTCTTTAAGGTTTTTCCCTCTAAAGGAGATACGTATGAGTTAGATTATCCAGAGTGGTCTGTTAGTTCATTTTGGAAATATCCTATAAAAAGGATGTTTTGATTTAGCTTCTGAACGTTTTAGGTTCCAAATTAACATTTTTTGTTTCTTTGAAAAAAGGTTTAGATTTTTATCTTGCACACTTTTCACCTTGATTTTGATAATGGTCTTTCTTCCTTTTCACCTTGATTTTGGTGATGGTCTTTCTTCCTTGAGATAATTCTTCATCTGTAAAAACCAAAGGAAGGAAATAATTACTGAGAGTTTTTAGAGACCATTTTTCATTTTAAAAAATTGATAAAGTATTTAAGAATAACCAGGGTTTTTTAAATATCTTATGTACAAGATAGAGATGGAGAAGAATGTTATTTCACGCATACATTAATGTCACAACTTTTGGCTTCTTTAATTCCTTTTTTTAAACTTTCGATGTTTGATTTAAAGATGCTGTAAAACTGCCACATGACTTATATAAGTAAAATTTCTTAATTGTTACATATTTTCAAGATTCCCAAAGTTAGCCAACTATATTAGAATGATTTTTGATGATAAGAACACATGGAATGAGAAGCCAAGTGTAATATAAAATTTAGTGGGTTTTTCTACACGGTTTTCCTGACTGTCACTGACAGTAGTATTTTGCAGTAGGATTGATGTTCGGTGACCGCTTATTAAACATAGAAGATAATATAGCTAAGAAAGAAAACTATCCCTATTTTTGAGAGGGAGAAATAGAGTTTATAGAGTTCATTGGTTTTCATGTTAATACTATACACTCATGAAATATACCAAGAAGTAACCAATTAAGGGATATTTGGTCCCAATACTCTGGATTATTGTGTAGGTAATGCTCCTTACAATGTGACGTGTTTCGGGTCTTGGTTTTGTTTTTTGTCTGTTTAGTTTGCTGTGATTTGGGGTAGGGACTGGGGACATCAAAGCTGTGTAGTTTAGAAAATTTCACATTACCAAAATAACTTATACCCCTGATAGTCAGCATTTCTTCTTTTCTTAATTTCATGCTCCACCCTCAATAGTATGGCTTTTACTGATTATTATTTTTCCTTTAGGAATAATGAATTGTCCTGACAGTCTTTAATTTTAGGGTGAGGATCATTAAATGTGAGGATTGTTGATTTAGTAATGGGAACACAGTATTTGTACCCTTGTTATCTACTGTGGATGGATAGATTTTTCTCCTTGTCTCCGAGAACAGTGTTTCTTAATGTGCAGCCCTTATTAGCATTAGGCATTTTTGCTTGACCTCTTTTGAACCATTTTTTTTCCCTAGGTAGTGTGTGAATGTCTTTGTGGAAACAGTACCTTAATAGCTTAGCTATAATTTTCTGTTACTTCTTTACCTGCCTTGATCTTGTTATTTTCCTAGTCTTACTAATGCCTTTCTTTTAATTTAGCTTCCATTATCAGTGCTTCCAACTTCTTGTTTTAGTGCTTTAAAATGATTAAATATAGATATCTGGTACCTATTTTGTTACTCATATATAATTACTTCAATGATATTGAATTTTAAAACTCTTTAAATTGTGTCCTGATATTTTCATAAGCTGGTGGTTGGCTATATCTTTACAAGGTGATCTTAGAAGTACAAGTAAAATATATGTAAAGTATTTCTGAGGACATCTCATAAAGATATACTTAACTACCAGCTTATAAAGTAATAATACCTAAGTTTAAGAGTTTCAAAATAACATATATTTTACTTGTAGTATATAGGGTATGTCTACACTATATGCATATGTACTATATGCAGTAGCATATTTTACTTATAATTTGTACTAAAGCATTTCTAATGTTTCCTCCAGAAAAGGTAACTGGTTTGCTCTCTTCCGTCTCCTTGTTGTAGTCTGCTTGCTCTCTCACTGTTTGCCAACCTTGAATTGTGAGAGCTGATGGGTGGTACCCTGGCGAGGCCGTGCATTTTGTACTGGTCCTTATGAAGCCTCAGAGTCCTCTCCTGTTCTACTGTAATCCTAAAAGAACGCGTGGGACTGTGTTTTTCTCTCCATAGCCTCCTTTGCTTTCCTGTTGTGTTTTCCTTTATTCTGGTTCTCTAGTTTTAAAATTTATTGTACACTATCAATGATGCTAATTTTAATTAGAGTATCTAATATTAAGTTATTTTGAGGATAAAGAAAATATTCTAAATGTCTTGTTATGTCTTATAAGGTATATTGTTTCATTCATCAGTAAACTGCAATTTTTGGAATGTTAAGCTCAAAAGAGTGACTAAATTTTAAGGATGTTTTAGCTTTTGTGCAAATTGAAAGTTTTTTCTAAAAAAGGAGGTGAGCTCAGTCTGAATGAGGCAAAGCTTTACAGAGGTTCTTCTGGCAAAAAGAGTTTGAAGGCATGATCGTTAGGCCTGGTTTTGTATTCACTTGCGCTTTTCCCAGAAGTCCTTTGCTTTCTTTGCTAGGTGTGGAGGGTGCAGCTTTCCAGAGTAGACTTCCTCACGACCGGATGACATCTCAGGAAGCAGCCTGTTTCCCAGACATCATCAGTGGCCCACAGCAGACCCAGAAGGTTTTTCTGTTCATTAGAAACCGCACAGTGAGTTTCTGTGTCAGCTTTTTTCCACCTGGATTATAAAGAGTGCATGTTACTTTTACAGAGAATATGGGGAAAAATAGAGAGGAAAGAATTTTAAAATTATCTATAATCTATTATCCAGAGATACCCATTGTTAACAATTAGTTTCTTTTCCTTCAGATATTTAAAAAAACATATGTTTAATTTTTGTTTTCACAAAATTGAGATCCTACTTCCATGCCTTCTTTGGATCCTTTTCATTCCTCATAACCTCATAAACACACAGTAAGAATCTTTATTTAAACATTTCTTTAAAATATACTTTTAAAATAATCACTTTGGGGGCCAGCCCAGTGGCATAGTAGTTAAGTTCACATGCTCTGCTTCCGTGGCCCCTGGTTCACAGGTTCAGATCCTGGGCACCGACCTAGCGCCATGCGATGCTGCGGCAGCATACCACATAAAATAGAGCAGGATTGGCACAGATGTTAGCTTAGTGACAATCTTCCTCACAAAAAAAATAATTAAAAAATAATAATATTAATCAGTTTTCCTTCCCAGGATAAGAAAGACCTTTATTCTGTTCTTCTCGTCTGGTTCAACCTCCACCTCTGGCTAAATGATTGATTTTAATATCTGCATAATATTTTGTCCAACAGTCGGTCACACATTAGCTGTTGGGCATTTAATTTATTAAATATTAATATTTAATCTATTATTAAATATTAAAATTTAATTTATTAAATGTTAATACATATTTTAATTTTTTTTGTTTTATTAAGCTCTGAACAGCTTTATACATTCTTGACTCTATCTCTGGTTATTATTTCCTATGATAGATTTCTAGGGGGAAAACAACCTTGTCAAAAAGTATGAACAGTTTTTAAGTTTTGATTCATGTTGTCAGATTGCTTCCCGGAAAGGCTGAACCAGTTGACAGCCCCCATTGCTCTGTTCCTGTTTTTGGTGTTAAAACAATGATAATTGGTGCTGCTATAATAATAGACCAAAACCATTTCATTATTTTCCATTTCTTTGATTACTTTGACTGCTTTTTCACATTTATTAGTCACTTGTATGTGTTCTGTGAATTTTTCTTGCGTGTCCTTTATTCATGAGAGATTCTGTAGCCGTAGAGTAGAGGAGGGCAAGGCTCTATCAGAACATACCCATTGTCCTCTAGGGCGACGCAGAGAAGGAGGAGTTTATGTTGTGCTTTCAGCTGTTCTGAATGTAGTTCAGAGGTGTCATTTCAGCATGTCTGCTTTGTGGTCACCACTGACTTCTTTATGTTGGCTAGTAGACTGCAAAGACCTACTAAATTTGGATTGTTAAATGGCATTTAACTAGAGTGATTGGTAGGTCGTACTGGGTTTTTGTAGAACAGAATAAAGGTTCTCTTTTGTGAGGAGAAAACAGGGTGATTTTTTTAAAAAAAGAATGGAAAAATTCTTAATGTGTATTTCTGAGGCCAATCTGTCTTATAATTGAATCAGCTTCTGTGTATAGCATATCAACATTTGATCTAAGTGGATATTTTAGACAAAATCGTGATTTTTTTTTTTCATCTGAGGGGAGTTTTCGCTTTTTACTTGAATTCCAGTGGTGTAGTTACAGTGATCTCTGTTTTCGCTAATTCATTTCCTGTGATCAGAAGTCCAGATTTGGGGAAGGACTAGCTCAGGTTAGAGTTGTCATTTCTGGCTGTAAAACAGAACATGAGTCATTCTCTCCTGTAAGAATTCTATCAGTTCTCTCATCTTAAACTACATCTTTTGCTTCCAGATCTTAAAAGCACAACTTTAGGATTATTAAACTAGAACTATGACCTGAGCTTTATTTTGTAGGATGGAAGGAGGAAGAAGGCTTGTATTGAGGGGTGAGGACCTTGGGTCCAGTGTGTACTTCAGGAATTCCGCTTTCCCTTGCTAGTGGCCACAGAGAAAAGTAGAGGATGCATGTGGATTTGGTCATATCTCTTTGTAATTGGGTTTATTTACACATAACCAAATTAACTCCTTCATTGAAACTTGTCTATGGAGCAGTCTTTATTAATTTTTAGCTGACTTAAATATGATGGTATTTGGTTGGTCTTGCATTTTGCAGATGTATATTCAATTTCAAGAGAATTCACGTTAGAGTCCATTGTTTGTACCATAATATTTTAATTCCCCATCTTACTGCTTTTTCAACTGTATTTGAAATAATTACCACTCCTTTCTTAAACATACAGCTCTCTTAGCTTAACACAGTATTCTGGTTTTTCTCCTGCCTCCCTGGTTATTGTCTTCTCTGACTGCTTTGTAGGGATATCCTTAACAACAGGCCATTATGTGAACTGGCATAAGTTCCTTAAGGCTGCTTAAGGTTCTCTCCTCTCTCCCCTGTTTTTCCCCCAGGAGTCCTCTTCTGCACATTTGGCTTGAATTATCACGTGGAAGCAAATGTCTCCAGATCTTAACTCTCCTCTGAGCCCCAGATCTTATATCTAGATGCCAATCTTATACCTCCTTCTGGTTGTCTTGAAACTAAACTCATTATCTCTTTTTTCAGTGACCCTTGTTTAGAGAGTGGCATACCAACTCACTTAGTTTTGCAAGCCAATAACTGAGGTGTTATCCTTGGCACTTCTTTCCCCCCTGCCTCTGCATATCTAATCACTCATTTGTTTTTGTGGATTTGATCTACTCACTGTCTCTGGAGTCATGCAACCCAGGTTTCAATCCTTGTTCCTCCCTCCCACCTGTGTGATCTCGGCAAATTACTAGGTATTTTTCTTTTTCAGGCTAAATATCTTCCAGCTTCTTTAATAATTCGCTCATTTGACGTGGTTTTGTGTTTTGTCAGTTCTTTGTCAAGAGTATAACCCTCAATGTTTCAATGAATGGAAAGCCCATATTTAGGGCCTTAAAAAAGTATATTTTAAAGTGGTCAAGTGGTGTTTGTCTGTGTGTAATACAATTTCTATCATTTAAATACAGTTGCAGTTGTGGTTGGATAATCCAAAGATTCAGCTGACATTTGAGGCTACTCTCCAGCAATTAGAAGCACCTTATAACAGTAAGTAGTGTGTTGAGTAGGACTAGTTTTGGACTGGATTGTGAAAATTGATATTTCCTTCCAGGAGGCTCATGGTTCCTTGATAATGAATTTTTTCATTCATATTTCCATCTTATCTCACCTTGTGTTATGCAAAAATGAGCCTTGGAGAAAAACTATTTTGCATTATTTGTAATTGTTTTTCTGGTTTTGAAATTGTGTTGACAGGTGAGTGGTTTCAAGAGATTCCTAATAATTTCCCCAGACCTATGTTCCAACTTTAATCCATGGAGTACTTGTGGACTGCAATTGGCTGGCTCTCTGAATTTCTCATTTCCCACTTGGTACCAACAAAGTCTTGTAAAGTTTTGCCAAAGTAAACGAGCATAATATCACTTTAAAAAAGGTTTGTTTTGTCCTTCATTTTATCTATAATGGAATGCCATTCTTAAAAATTCCAAATTATGTGATATGCATTTTGGACTACCTCACAGACTGGTTGTTCTGAGAATCACTTTTCTAAAGGAGTCACATGATCTGAAGCTCATGGAAAAGATGTATGGAATGACTGCGTGATGGAGAAGTAGAATGATTAAAGAGTTTCCTATTTAAACTGCTAAAAATATAAACATGTTTTTAAATTTATTTATTCTGTAGGTGATACTGTACTTGTCCACCGAGTTCACAGTTATTTAGAGCGTCATGGTCTTATCAACTTCGGCATCTATAAGAGGATAAAACCCCTCCCAAGTAAGGACGTGGCCAATGAATTTCCTGGTTTTAAGTTATGATTCTAGGAGTCTATTTTATCTTTTTTTTTTTAAAGATTGGCACCTGAGCTAACAACCATTGCCAACTTAACCACTCAGCCACGGGGCCAGCCCCTATTTTATCATTTTATTTCCAGGAGACTTCTGGTATTGTATTTAGTATCTATATTTGGAGCCAAAATATTCCCAAGTTTATCTTATAAGTCAAATTTAAAGTAAAATCTTTTTATCCATGTGCATTACCTGTAATTTCTGGTTTAATAAGTACTTTGTAAAAGATACTGAATTTCCAATTTAAGAAAAATCAGTTTAAAAATTTTGTTAAAAATGAACCAAGTCAGTTATGAAAGCAGGAAGTTTGAGATTTTTCTCTCATTGACCTTCTTTATACTGCTCAAGGTTGCATTTCTTTTCTTTTCTTTTGCTGAGGAAGATTCACCCTGCCAGTCCTCTATTTTGTATGTGGGACACCACCACAACATGGCTTGATGAGTGGTGTGTAGGTACACCATCAAGCTGCCCCCACATTTCTAGTTTTTAAATACTACTTATTTTTAGAATTAATACATTTATTTGCTTATTTATAATACATTTATTTTTGATGCTTTAGTAATTCTTTATAAAGGAATACTAAAGACTACAGGAGTAGAGCTTAAAGAAAATAGTTTTAAGAACAAATAAGTTGACTGCTCAAATTATCCTAGTATAATTGTAAGGTAAATGAAGTAGATTATTCATAATAAGTTGACCAAGGGTCACAGATACTGAAGCATGTGACTGAGGTAAGATAATTTCAATTATTAATTTTCAACATTGAATTAAAGTTTATAAGTTTCAGCTATTTGCTACTTTGTATTCAGATAGTTTCCGTATTTTGAAAATAACTCTCTGAATTGTTTTCTTTGTAAGACATCATGACATGTTAAGAACCTAGAAGTTTTTATGATATAAAAAATGATAAATACAAACTCTCAAACCTATAATAAAATATTCTAATTTTTGTTCATTTTTTATTTTTAGCTAAAAAGACAGGAAAGGTAATTATTATAGGCTCTGGCGTCTCAGGCTTGGCAGCAGCTCGTCAGTTACAGAGTTTTGGAATGGATGTCACACTTCTAGAAGCCAGGGTAAGAATTTTATTTCGGGTTTCGAAGCCTTAGCTAATGAAAATGTGGTAAAGAAATTATCTGTTGCAAATTAAGGAGTCATACAACTTGAATTAAACCAAACTGATTTGTATAACACTCAAAGTATTTTGAATAGTGTTATTTATATTGGTTAAAGTGCTTTTGATAGTACAACTTTGAAAAGTGCTCAGTGAGTATTTAGACTTTGTAAATGATGTTTATAGCCTTTAGGTGGATATTTTCAGGTCCTTGTTTCTTGCAGTTAACTTTCAAATTTGGGGCCTTCATGGACATATCCTTTGCATGAGGCAGTTATTTTTAGTGGTGGAACAGAGTGAGTTGTAGTCCCTGTTTGCTAGTAAAGGAGAAGAAGTTGCTTCTCAGGCAGCAGCCATCTTTTAGGGCCTGCTGGAACCAAGATATTGCTTCCCTTGTCACTGGTCCTAGAGTGGGAAATGGAAACTGAAAGAGGAAAGGGGTGATGGCACAGAAAGGAAAAAGGAACATCACGTTAGGATGCTACTGTTTGAATTATTTTTGTGAGTTATTTTTGATATTTAATTATCTTCTAGTGGCTTGAAAGGCCTCCCTAGATTCCCAGAGTTAAAAAAAAAAACCTCAGGTAACCAAAAAAATCTGAAATTCTATAAAAGCTTTCAGAATGTTTTGTGCAGTGCAATCCTAATTGTTTTTTATAAATTGCTAATTTTTTAAAATATTCTTTTCAAATAGAATATAGGGAAATAAATAATTCCTGTATAGTCCTACTAAAAATAGTACTTTATTCGTTAATTCAGATAACGTTTTTGTGCCCTCTGTGTCCTGGGTACTAAGAATACAGTAAAGAACAATGAGATCATTGTGATTCTTACCCACAGAGAGTCTTAATCTGGTTTACAGGGTTTTGTTTTGCTTTTTTGTTGGTTGGTTTAGAGTTTACAGAGTACTCCATGTTATCCATGATTGCAGTATCCCTACAGCTCAGTAAGGTTTCCCCAGACTGGAAAATCCCTAGTCAGCAGAGAGAAACCTGGGCCTATTTAGGAGCGAGAGACAGTCAACAGTTCATGCTCAGAAGACACTCTGCCCCCAGGGGCTGTGGTGGAGAACCATTTGCCAGAGAAGTCATCTGCCACATCAGTCACAGCTGACTTTGGGGACTGCGGGGCAAGAGTTGGAACACGATGGTAGAAAAATGGCATTTAGTTTTGGAATTTGTGAGCAAGTATTTTCTGTGTGGGTGGCTCTTGCTCAGCCCGTACAGTAAGTGGTATCAGAGACAGCTGGCTATAGAGATAATAGCACCTATAACTAGGTATGTCTTCTGTCTGTCAAATTGTTTCCTACATCACATCATTTAATTCTATATCTTTTGTATTGTCTACTACTCCCTCAAATAGTTTTTGCTTCCTGTGCCTGCATTGCACTCCATGTAAACTCTAAGCTACACCTTTCTTTACAGAGGCCTGGGATGGTACCATGCCAGGTCCTTATGGTGAAAATAGAATTGATGATTTTAGCCATTTAATTTCTGAAAAACAGGATCGTGTGGGTGGACGAGTTGCTACCTTTCGCAAAGGAAACTACGTAGCTGATCTTGGAGCCATGGTAGTAACAGGTCTTGGTAAGTAATTCTTAGTTTTGTACTGTAATACAAGATCTGAGACTCAAAAGATTGTTAAAGCTTGTATTTTAAAGCCATAGATGCAATTTTAAAATATATTGATTTAGGATACTATTATTAGTGTTAGTGAGAGGTAAATTGACCAAGTAGTCTTCCTAAAAAGATACATCAGTGTGTATAAAATCTAAATTGTACGTACATTTTGACCTAGCAGATTTAGTTCTAGGAAATTATACAAGTAAATAGATAAGTGGACTATGTTGTGTTTGGAATATTTTTTACCGTGGCATAACAGAACATTAGAAACCACAGATTGGAAGATCAAGTTATTATACAATGAGAACTAACAGCCACTAAAAATTAAGCTCTGTAATAACATAAAGTGATGTCCACAATTTATTACTAAGTTGAAAAAAGATTATAAAACAAAATATATGTTATCCTTTTGCGTGTGTATGTCTGTAATTTTATGCACATGAAGTCTAGAAACGTTTGTAATAAAATGTTAACTTTGTGGGATTATAGGTAATTTGCTTTCTTCTGTATGCTTATTTTACATTTATTTTACTTTGGGCATTTTTTTGATTTATAATTCACATACTTTAAGCTTTGAGTAATTTAAATTTTGAGGAAAAATGTTTTTGCTTTAGAGTTTTTGTCATCTTATCATAGGTGTGTTGAATTTAATGGTTTGAGTTTTTTCTAGGAGGGAATCCCATGGCTGTGGTCAGCAAACAAGTAAATATGGAACTGGCCAAGATCAAGCAGAAATGCCCACTTTATGAAGCAAATGGACAAGCTGTAAGTGGAGGACTGGCAGAACTTTTCGAAATTTCTTTGGTTCAGTTGAAAACAATTTTGGGGAAATGTGTGGATGAGTATGCAGTCATATAAAAATGAACTGGGTGGAAATGGATGTGATGTTCCTCTGATTGTTCCTTAATTCTGAGCTGTGTAGGAAGGAATTATTATTGCGTATATGCAAATCACATGCCTGTTTAGGCATTTATCATTAGACATTTAATGAAGGCTAGCTAGACAGTTAATCTTTTTACTTGGCTGTGGCCACCTACTCCAAGAGACCTGTGGAATTAACACCTAATTCTTCATTTCTCTGTATTGTGCCTCTCATCATGTGCTTTAGCTCCATGTGCTCTTTATGATTTCAGGTTTGTGTTTGTAGGCTCAAGTTTTTGATGGGCTAATAGCCAAATGCTGGTACTTACCCAGATGCTAAGGGAGGTTAAAGTAGTTGTTGACCAGAGGCTAGGAGCTTTATGTACTTAGTCTGGCAGTGGCATGGAAGTGGCGTTCAGATGAGAGTAGTTTAACGACTGTGTGATAGGCTTAGACTATGTAAGTCAGTCCTGATTTTTAAGAGTGAGTGAAATTCAAAAGTTTGTATTCAGTAGGAGTTTTACCAACTTCCCTGTCAGGATTGAGAGAGTCCACAAGTCTCAGGATATAAGCACATTATCATCTTTATATTTTGAGGAAGAGAAGATTTGCTATGTTTATGGCAGTTTAGCTATTGTTACTAAAAATGGTAAGATCTCGACTCTTGAATTTTGTGTGGTAGGTCCCAGGGGATATCCTCACCAATTTCTGTCTTCCTTTGGGCTTTATAGGGTTCGTATCAGAGAAAGATTGACTTTCAGGGAATGCTTTGGTTCCCATCCCCTCCATTCTTGATCCAGATTTCCTGCCAGGGCTCTTTTTGGAGGGAGGTTGGCCTTCTGGCAGAATAAACAAAATGGAAGAAGAGAGAGAAAAAGGACGAAGTAGAGATTAACTCAGCAATTCAATAAACTTGCATTCTGTTACTCTGCAAAGATCTGCCAAGGATACAGAGGTGAATAAGATAGTTCCTGTCACATAAGACCCCACAGTCTAGTGGGACTTGTACACAAATAATTATTTTTTCCCAACTTTTTATTATGGAATTTTTCAAACATATACAAAAATAGAAAGAGTGTGATTATGGACTCTCACGTTTTTCCGAACTTGTTTCATCTATCTAGCCCTTTTTTTTTTTTTTGTCTGGAGTGTTTTAAAGCAAATCAAAGTCAAGTCAACAAGTATTCATTGAACATTTGCCAAAATCTAGGCACTGTTCTAAGCTCTGAAGATATATTTTCTGCCCTTAAGGGGCTTAAATTCTAGTGACTCCAAGAACCTAAAAGCATCAAGAACAATAGGTGTCATTAAAATTTGTGTTTAAAAAAAAAAACAGCCACAAACATATTACTCACACATATACCAGTAACACAAAGTCAAGGCAGATTTGCCAAGGGTTAGATAGAAGAATAAATTACTATGGAAGAGCCAAGGGGGAGAGAAAGAGTATCTCTGGAGGTGGGAGGACAGACTTGGAGGGAAGGAGCACATTTATGAAGGTGGCTCAGGACTTCAACACGTGGTTGTGGAGGGAAGGGCATTAGAGGCAGAAGAAGGTTTGAGTCTAAGGAAGGTCTCTGAAGGAGGAGAGGATTATACTGGTGAGGGTGAGATGATACACAGCTGAAGTTGAGAGTGGAGGATGTTGCTGCTAGGCTGACTTATAGGTTGGAACTTTAGAGGGTCAAGAGCAGGGGAAGTGGCATGACCAGATGGGTATTTAGGTAGATAGGCAGTAATGTAGAGAATTGAATTGAGGAGGCAAGCCTCTGAAGTGAATATTACTTTAGTCCTCAAGAAGTAATGGAGTCCAAGGCAAAGATTATCATTGATCATTGAGACGCAGTCTTTTTCTTTAGATTTTCCTAAATGTAGAGCAGATTCATTTAGTCTAACAGTAAAAAGAGAGTTTTCTTTGTAGTAAAGATATCCAGAGAAATTGCTTTCTTGGTATTAGATGGACTTTAACACATTTTTTGAAAAACATTTGTTTCCACATAGTATACCAGTATTCCCCTCAAGGGTGGCCTGCAACCTGTGAACTAACTTGGTTACCAGTATGTGATGAGATAAATAGCTTGCACAGGAATGTAAATAAACGACATCATTAACCACACTCTTAGTTCAGATGATGACTTTTTTTGTGTGGTTTGTTGGTAGCAAGACTTTCTTAATGAAGGAAGTGGTGTGTTCCTTTGTGTTGTGGCATACGCTCTTGATCTCACCAGGACCAGCCCTTTGAGTAGCAGTGCAGTAAGTAGCTGTTACATTGGTATGTGGTTTTCAGCATTTTGTATGCAGGGATGTTTTTCCAAGTGAAATTTGTAGTTGTCATTCAAATCTGATCTTTATAGGGTTTTTCTGAGTTGATTTGTTTGTATTTGGTGCAGTAGCCAAGTAGTAAGGAGGGTTCTTTAAGCTTTCTCAGATTTGGGGAAAAATTCTTTTTGCAGCTTAGAGTTCCACTTGTTGTAAATTAATCAAACACAAGAAGGCCTGCTAATGTTTCTGTATCTTGCTGTTCCCAGTAGTCCAGCTCAGAGTAGGAATAGACAGCTGTTGATCAGTAGACTGGCTTGTGGCTTATAGGACAAGTGCTAAGAGCCTATAACCCCATTGGTTTATGCTTATAATTACAAAATACGTTTCCTGGCTTTAGACATCTGAGGAGTGAGTAGGGCAGTTGCTCATTCCCTCATTTTGCAGAGGAAGAATCTAAAGCTCAGACATGAGTTTGTCTAAGGTGATTATAGTCAGTAAGTTGTAGAGCCAGGACCCGTTGCCTAGCGTTCCAGCTCAAATTCCCATACCTGTTCTGTTATGCCTGGCTGATATTTCAGGGAGGGTAGAGGTAAGGGGAAGTGTCAGCAACGTAACTACCTGTGTGACTGCCTCAGCTGAGTCTCCTCCTCAAAGAGCTTTCTTTTAATAAGTTACTCTAAGGAGGCAGCGAGGCCCACCTAGAGTGGACATTCACTCAGCCATCGATTTTTCTCTAGTAAACTGTTGAATGAATGAGATTGTGTTCCTCCATTCTTTGTGGACAGCCTCAGGGGAAAAGAGGGTGATTTGATGGTTCTGTTGTTAGTACACAGAAACTAATTCTCTCATCCTATACAAGGCCAGCAGTTAACTCAGAGTTGCAAATATCCCTTGTAACATTGTCTTAAGGACATATCGCCATACCCAGCCATTTTGCTGCTATAAGAAGAAACCACATAGGAAGTGGTTCTTGTTCTGTTCCCTTGTTCTTGTCTTAATCATCATCACAAGAATCCCTGGAAGAGCTTGCTTCTCTGTGCTCTCCGGTCCTACATGGGCAGCTAGAACGCTCAGGGGAGCTTATTGTATGGCTCTGGATAACTAGAACAAGGGCTGCCCTGTTTGGTTCTGATTCAAGAGGTCCCTGTCAATAGAAGTGTCTTCCACGCCTGTAGAAACAGTCAGCGCTAATATAGCAGCTGCCCTCAGACTGACTGGTGATGGAGCTCTGCCTGAACTGTGCTGTAATCAGCTTTAACTGGACTTGGAGAAGGTTGGGAAATAGAGGACTTCATGTGTCAGGAACATTTGGGGGAGGCACCAGTGAGGGGACCGAAAACATGGCTTGGTGGGGGACACAGGGGAAATGACTGACTGTTTCTGTATCTCCTGTACACCAGCTAGTAACTCGGGGCCTTTAGAGTCTAGCCTTGTCCTTGGCTTCTTTTGAGTAATGAAAAGGGATGTTAATCAGATTCCCGCAGTGCTGGAGCGTTCTGCTTTACAGGGTCCCTTGTCTTTTGAGAGAGAGAGAGAGTTTGTTGTTACCAAGTAAGATCCAAAGACTCAGTAACTACATGGAGAAACAGATTTTAATTTTCTTCTTGAGAATGGCTCAGCAGTTATGGGGAAGAAAGAGAACACCTGAAAGGTAGCGGATGTGCCAGTTCGCTTACGAAGACCGTTAACTGGATATACTTAGTGCCCATCGTAACTGAGCAAGTTCCCACTTGAGTTCATAGAGGGGTGCTTAGGTTACTATACTTTGATATAGGCCTGTTGGCCTTTTCAGTTTTTATCTTCCTTTGCAGAAACATCTTTGGTATTTTTAAGGCAGTCTTTCTCTACCCTTTAAAATCATGGCTTTTTATAAATGTCATGCTTTTTATAAATGTAAAAATCTCATGCTTTCCTTTAATTTCCCTGAAGTTGCAAAATAGTTATTTTCCCCTCAAGTATAGTTATAATACTGACTTTGCTTTTCCAAATTATATTAATTTATCCATTTAACGAGAATTTACTGAGTGCCTCTACTGTGTGCTAGAACGTGCTAGAGTAAACTCCTTAGACGTGTGTGTGCCTTCTCCACACAGCTTAGTCGCTGCATTAAAGAAGTCAGTTATTCACATCCCCTGAAAGATTCCTTCCGAGGTAGAAGAGGGTGAGGAAGGCAGCAGTCTCCATTTATAGAACCACCTTGAATTTTATTTGGATTGAGGATATGCCTGTTGTCTTTATTCTCCCTCTGCGGATAATAGCTGTATCTCATTCCCCTGAGCTCCTTAGGAATCTGAATTAGAGACTCTTCAGATCTAAATTTCTGCTTCTAGGTTTTACCAAAGGAATTAATCTTAATCTTTTGTTTTATCACAATTCTAGAAGTACATGGGGATGGGAGAGATGGAGATTGACTGTAGCCTGTGTTTGCCAGGTTTGGCCATTACAGCTTTTTTTTAACTTATTATTCTTCCTGAGGATTTCTGTGGCTAAATCTCAGACCTTTATGTACCCAGAACCTAGCATCACTTAACTCCATTCTGCTCTGCTGCTAGAGAACTTACGGAGACTGGAAGTAAGATAGGTGGATAGTGTTTTTGAAGACCTAAAGAGCTTATGATGATGGAATGCAGCCAGAGGTAGAACTAAGGAGAGCTGTCCTTACTCCTTTGAGATGACTTCTTGCAGGATCAAGCACCTTGTCCAGAAAGTTGGTCGGCTTTCCCTAAATTTATTCTGCATAGGCTAGACCCACAAGCTGCCCCTCGCCAGCCATGTTCAGGGATGTTCCATATAATCTACAAGACCGAAATAATCAGGATTATACCCATTTAGAGTAGTAAGAGTCACCAAATTGTTAGTCTTAGAGGAACTGTTTATTTGGAACATTTCATAGAGAAATAAATGGTTTTGGAAAGTCTTGAAATCTTTCAAGTGATGTCGTTTTTGTTTGAGCCTTTGCTAGAAAACTGTATCAAAGGTCCTTTCCCAAAAAACTGCTTCTTAGTTTGCTGTTATGTGTTCTTGCTCTATTGTAACGTAGAAATCCAGTTGCCATCAAACATGGTGCTTAACCCTTTGTGATCATTTGCTGAGTTCCTTTCTTAGGATGCAATTTAAGAACCTAGAGTAGAATGGTCAGGTAAAACTTAAATGATTGCATCTTGTGTTTAGAGATTGCCAGCATTTCACCTCCTTTCCATAATTAATTGTGGAACTAACAGAATCCAAGCATTCTCACCAAGGGCAAAGAAATGACTTGAAACAGGTATTTAGGGGTTACTTAGGGTAGTCAGTTGCTAAAGTTCTTTTCATTGTCTAAGTATGTCAAATAGAACATATTTAACTACCTTAATTAGAGAGACAGATTCAAGATTTAAATATATTAAAAACACATTTTCTTTTTCTCCCAGTCAGTGTTTGTTTCCTAATGGAAAGTAATTTATTTACTATTTTCCAAATACTCCTTTATTTTCAAAGTGGAATTTGCAAGTTAATGGGAAAAAATCCAGGTTTCAAAGCCATCCCTGGTCTCACTCTGAACATTCCTGTAATTGCTGAACGAGGCAGAAAAGAGGTGGGGCCTGACTGCTGGCTGTTCTCATGGTCTCGTAAGCGGAGCCTCGAGTTAGAATGGTGTACCGGAGATGCAGTCCGAGTCATCCTGGTGTCAGTCACACGTGCAGTAGTCGTTTGGTTTGGGGTTTGTTGTTTTCCTTGTTACTGTTCTCTGTATTTCCTTTTCTCTTTTGTTAAACGTTTTGCTTTCTCACTGCTTTCTGACACCATCTCCCTTTACCACCACCACCACCCCCAAACTGCCTTTCTTTCGCCCATTTCTCTGCCTTGACTTTCCCGTTTTGGTCTCTGTACAGTTTGTTCCTTATTTCTCTGGTGGTTGCAGCTTCTGAGCTAACAGAATGCTTCTGTCATGCTGTGTGTTTAAAGCCTTAATTTAACTGCTGTCGTACAAAACTAAACTTGACGTGGCTGTTGGGCTGTTATTTACAGTTTATTTCTCTCTCTGCTGCACTGGTTAAAAGGACACTGTCAAGGTATTTTTTTTTTCATAATTTTTCAAATCATTTTCCTCACTGTTTATAACAACCCATTGAAAGCTTGAAACTTAAATCTTTCCCTTTCAAAGTTCCTCTCCATCATACATTCACACTGGTTTGTTGTTGTAGAGTTGCACCTGTATGTTGGGCTGGTGCCATTTGAGTTTTTGTCATTGAAAGCGCATGTAAAACGTCAGGTTTTTTGGGGGTGGTGGTGTGGGTGGACTCAAGGGGAAAGTGTAATGAATCAAGTGGGCTGCTTAGCAAATGGAAGAAACAAAAGGTCAAATTTGGTTCCTCTAACCTTGACAGTGTCCCTTTAAATACTTCTCTACCACACACCCTGGACCCCAGTTGCTGAGCCTGAGTGCTGCGTACTTTTTTAGTATGAACTTCCCTATGTGACTGTCACCCTAGCTGCAAAGATTAAAGCTTGTCTGGAGCAAGCCATTCACTTGACACTGGACGAGCTTTAATCTGTACCATTTGCACACTTGTGTATTGGCACATTCTGCCCTATTGTAGAGGCACACATGATCTGGTCCCTCCTGCTGGTATAGCGTCCTCTTGCTGGGCGTTTTAGAAGCCATGCATGGAAATACCACCATGTACTCTAGGAAAAGCAGTCATGCACATTGCATCTTTGATCAGTTAAGATCTCATAACTATGTAGATTTCATGTTGAAAATGTAATTGTTTCCTTTTTTTAAAGGAACACCAAATTTAGAGTTTCTGGAACCATCTTTTATAACATCATTGCAGAAATTACACCGAGCAGAATTTCAGCATTGCTTTGAGCTGCTCTGTATGTGACCATCACATCAGTGAGGGAAAACAACCGATGAGAAAGTAAAGGAAATTGCTGACAAGAGAGTCTCTTCCATCAGCTCTGAGAGCTGGGTAATCAGAACAAGTAGGGAGGTCACCAGGTGCTCCGTTCTTTGGCCGTGGAGTTGAACGGGTAGGTCAGATGTGTTTGATCCACGAAGTCCTAGGTACCACCCTGATGTATAAATGACACCAGGGATCCAAAGCCTGACTCTCTGCCTTATTTCTCAACGTGAACCAGAAGATTCTCAGGGATTTATATTTCTTAGACTAAGGAAGATTCTCTAATTCATAAAGATTTCCTGATCTCTCCCATGTGTGGTCTTTTGGAACTTGATGCTTTAAAATCTGATTTTGATTGAATCAGTTCCGGTGTCTATCATATTTCTAGTTCCAAAGGAGAGTTGCAGTCCTTTTCCCTCCCTTTTTTTGGGGCACTTTGTACTTCTTGGCATATTCTTTTTGCCACAGCACAGCTCACCTCGTAGAGTCACTTGTGTGATACATCAGTGAAGGGGCAGAGGCTAAGGCTTCAAAATTGTCCATTTTATTGGGAAGGGCAAACACTAAGGCATTTCAAATGAGAGGGAGAGTCTTACTGTGCTGATCCTGTCTGCAGTCAGTTAACTCTGATTGTAAAGGATCACTCCTCCTTGGCCTTAGTGTTTATTAGAACTCACTTTAATGTTTTGTTTTCTTGTTACTAATTTTAGGTTGGCTGTAAAGTGAAATTCCATTATTTTGAATCCTATTTCCCAGTTGATGCTCGGTTTATTATGGCAAGAGATGCTTGCCTTAGACCTGCTTTTCCCTTCTCTCTGTTGCTGCCATGACTTCAGTGATAGAATTGCAGATACGGTTCACTTTGGGGCTGAATTAAACAGTAGCGGGGGATTTGTGTCGACTGATGAATGGTACCAGTGGGCAGGGACGCAGCAGGGATTCAGAGTGTGATCTTGCAGTGTGATGGTCTGCTGTGCAGTCTTCTCTGCCTCCACAAGTGTGAGCCAGTCCTGGGACCTGTCATTCAGAGTCTAAGAGCTTTGGACATTCAGCTCTGAAGTTAATTGGTGCCATAAAACACTACTAATCTGCAAAAGAATTAAGGTGCCATTGTGTTCTATTTAATAGCCATGAATTTCACTTCTCTCTTCCCTACTCCCACCTGAAGTTCTGTCATCTTTGAGGGGAAGCAGATAGCTTGGGCTTCTTGTTTTTCCCTCCTGCCTTTATTCTGGGAGGTCCTCAGGTGTGTTGACATAGTTTTTGTTCTCTGGGACTTTTCTGGTGTGTTGCTTGCATGTCAGCCCAGCTTATCTCAGTGCATGTCAGCTCCAGGGCACCTGTGCTCCACATAATTTCAGTTAGCACCAGTGTGAGTCCTGTGGCTGTTAATAGAGGCGGAGTCCCAGCTGTGAGAGGAAAACTGGGAGAATAGGAAGGTATCATGGCCAAAACATTTCATATCTCATTTAATGGAATTGACCACTTCATGGAAAACAAAGTTTGAATCATTGTCCTCAAAGGTTTCAAACCCCCTTTGAGATTTTGACCTTTTAAACTGTAGAGCATTTGTGTTTTCATGGATGGTTATGTTTAGTGTTATAAGGACCAATTCTGCTACACTTCGGATTTTCAGGTTCCTAAAGAGAAAGATGAAATGGTAGAGCAAGAGTTTAACCGGCTGCTAGAAGCTACATCTTACCTTAGCCATCAACTAGACTTCAATGTCCTCAATAATAAGCCTGTGTCCCTTGGCCAGGCATTAGAAGTCGTCATTCAGTAAGTACTTTGATACTGCTTATTATATAGTGAATTCCACGTACAGATTTGCTGTTTGTGTTTTAAGTTTTTCAGCACGTATTACTTGAGCTCATTTTTATGTGAAATAATTAAATGCAAAGTAAGACCAAGGGCCAGCCCCATGGCATAGTGGTTAAGTTCCTGCACTCTGCTTTGGCAGCCAAGGGTTCGCCAGTTTGGGTCCTGGGTGTGGACCTACCCACCACTCATCAAGGCATGCTGTGGTGGCCTTCCACATAGAAGAACTAGAAGGATTCACAACTAGGATGTACAACTAGGTACTGGGGCTTTGGGGAGAAGAAGAAAAAGAGGAAGATTGGCAACAGATGTTAGCTCAGGGCCAATCTTCCTCACCAAAAAGAGGAGAAAACTACAGGAAAAAAAGAAGAGGAAATTTCAGTGGGCCTGGATGCCTTGAATGTTTTTGGTGGTCACCTGTCTTGTGCTGCAAAGCTGGCTCTGTGGCCAGGGCATACGTATTGTCTCTCTTAGGTTACAAGAAAAGCACGTCAAAGATGAGCAGATTGAACATTGGAAGAAGATAGTGAAAACTCAGGAGGAATTGAAAGAACTTCTTAATAAGGTGAAAGTCTGTATTTTCTTCAGAGCTGAAAATGCATCATTGGAGGAAAAAAGGCCTTTAATTTAGAAATCTTAGAAGCATTTCTGGTTTTTTCCCTCCACGGGAGAGACGGTCTGCGCATCTGGAACTCTTTATTCTTAAGAAAATAACGACTAGCAAAAGGCACTATTTTATCTGTCAGTCTTGGGTGTGGCATTATTAGTAAACTGTTGCCAGAGGAAGCACATCTTTCCTGTGTCAGCTTCCCTTTGGCCGTTGCAAAGCTGGCCCAGTGTCCTCTGGTGATGAGAGGATGAGAAGGAGATCAGCTGTGCTGGGGTCGAGTTCCCACTGATGAAGACAGCAGGTCAACAGGCAGGACCGTAATCCATTACCATAGTTATTTCACTTGAAGTGTCAATATGGGGACATTCCCCAGTGGTATGTCTGTTGAAGACCCCTTCCAGAGCCTTGGCTCTAGACTGGGAAACCATCTATTTCTCCTCCTCCTGCCAGCTGCAAACATAACACCAGTTTAAGGAGAACACATGAAGTGGGACAGCCTCTCCCTGTCTCCCCGTGGAGGGCTTTATAATGCAAAATCTGGGTGTGTCTTGTGACTGGACTCTTGCCTCATTCTCTCACTGGGCCTCATTTCTTCATCCTATCAAATGAAGAGGTCTCTGGAGCACCTTCTTCATGGATGGTGGTTCAGATGAAATGAGAAGAGTGGCTGGGTAACAGCGAACTGCCAGGATAGCGCCCTGCCGTAGACAGGGCCCCCAGTCTCAAGCTTTAACCGTCACCCTCGTCCTGTGTAGTACTATCAGAAACCTGAGAAAACTAACATGAGGAATGGTTCCTTAAGGTTCTTTGTGGGATGATTTGACCTTTATGTATTAAAAGCAAATCAGGACAGTTTGTTTCCTAAAACGATAAGTTTAAGTTAAATTGGTGGTAGTTTGTTTTTCCTAGAAATTAACTTCAATTTATATGTTTTTTTATTAATGGGACACTTGTAGTTCTCTCACATTTTAAAAGACAGAGCTAATCTTATTTATCTGATAGTGACGTGGTACCTCCTTGTTGAGCCATGTAGGATTTCTTTCTGTAGTAAAATGTCACGCTGTAGAATTGGTATTTAAGGATTCCAAGGACCTTGCGTTGTAAACTTGTTTTGGTGTAATAGCGGTTTAGAGGAGGAGCCAAAGCTCATGATTTAGAGATGAATTACCTCACTATCTGGAATGGTGAGTGTGTATTTTTCCCTCTTAGATGGTAAATTTGAAAGAGAAAATCAAAGAACTCCATCAGCAATACAAAGAAGCGTCTGAAGTCAAGCCACCCAGAGACATCACTGCTGAGTTCTTGGTGAAAAGCAAACACAGAGATCTGACCGCTCTCTGCAAGGTGCAGTATACAGACATGCCCAGTTGGTTTAACTTGGAATCCTAAGAAATAGTATAGATCTGGGAAACTTTGAAAAGAGAGAGCCCTGGAGTGGGAAGAAGAGAGTTTGGCACACAGGAGCCATGGGGCCTTAATGGGTTAGTTTGGTTTGAGATCTGCTTTTTCTGCAGAATTCTTACCTTGTTTTCACAACCTCATCCTTCAGCTTACTTACATCTCCGTTTAGTCCTCTGTCATAGTCTATCACTGACAGTTTTAGAATAATGATAATGAACAGAGACTTCAGAGTCATTTGGAGTCAGACTGGCTGATTGAAGTCCCTAACTTAGTATCTCCTAGTCATGTGACTTTGGACTCCTTAATCACCTCCTCGGTGACATGGTGTTAATACTGCGTCACCTGTAGGCATCCACAGTGCCTACCCCATGCTAGGGACGCGGTGAGTGCACAGGAGTGGTCGTTGCTGTTCTTTTTCACCCTTACTTCGTAGCACACTAGCACAAGTCTCCCTTTCTTGCCTCCTGCGTGCCCCTCACCGCCATCTTAATTCCAGGCTCACGCTGTAGCTTGTCTCCAAGAACAGCTGTCCCTGCGCCCTGACTCACTTTTAAGTTGGGGCACACTTACAGATATAACCTAGACAGGGATGTGGTCTAGGCCTTACACTTCGTGGTATAGGTAACGAGGTGGCTCTCTGACCCATTAAGATCAACCCAGTTCTCTTTATTTTATCAGGAATATGATGAATTAGCTGAAACACAAGGAAAGCTAGAAGAAAAACTTCAAGAATTGGAAGCCAATCCCCCAAGGTGAGGAACACGCACCATCATAGAGAGAGAGTTTTTGCTGTTCTTTCTGTTACATTTAGAAAGAAATTATAAAGTACTGCAGGCTTTTATTTATGTTCAGTGAATGGATTGTAAATTGCATAATGAATAGAAGATAGCGTGCACATAGGACTGCTTGTCGGGTTCCTAAATCCCCTACTTTTATATTGTAATGTGTGAGGGTATCTTTTATATTTAATGTTTTTGAAAAGATACCCTTTCTCCGTAAGATCTGATATTTGAATGAAAATGTTGTCAATGGAAATTGTCTTCGCGTGGTATAGAATGTGCTGTTGCTTTAAATTCTCGTAATTCTGGGGACCAGGAAAGTATTATACTTTATAGCCATTAGATTTTTGATAGTGAATACTTTACGTGCTGAGACTGCGCCCACGTTGCATCTGGCCTCCACATGTATATACTCTGTTCTCTAGTCAGGGATGCTACCCATTCTTGCTTTTTAAAAATATAGTACAAAATGGTTTACAACGAATACGCTTTTATGATGCAAAGTAACAGTATGAAGAAGTCGTCCCCCCAGCCGACAAATGGAGCCGGATTGTAATTTGATTTATGTAGTGAGCTTGGCACTCCTCTAGGCACCAGGAATAAAGGGCTTAATAAGACAGGTAAGGGCTTCCTTTCGGACTCAGAATTTCTTCACGTCAGGCACAGTCCTAGGGTTAGCTTCCCACAGTTAACTGAGATCATCCACAGCAGCCCATTGAGAACGATGGTAACGTCCTTGAATGACCTTGTGCCCCTTTGCTCTCATTTTGCAGTGATGTATACCTGTCGTCAAGAGACAGACAGATACTTGATTGGCATTTTGCGAATCTTGAATTTGCTAATGCTACACCTCTTTCTACGCTCTCCCTTAAACATTGGGATCAGGTAAACTCCTGGATCATTTATTTTGTTGCAAGTGTCTTTGAAAGGGCTATTTAGAGAATCTGTTAATTTGTTCAATGTGTGTTTTTAAGCAACTTTATTAAGAGAAATAATTTACATACAGTAAAACTTACCTATTTTAAGTGAACAGTTTGATGTTTTACCAAACTCCTGTAGTCATGAACCACCACCACAATCAAGATACAGAACAATTCTGTCGTCCTGGAAAGTTCTTTCCTGCCCTTTTGCAGCCCTCCTGCTCCTGGCCCTAGACAACCACTGATTTGCTTTCTGTCACTATAGGTTTGCTTTTTCTAGAATTACATATAAATTGAACCATACAATATATAATCAGACAGTATATAGCCTTTTGTGTGTGACTTCTTTCACTTAGCAGAAGTTTTTGAGATTCGTTGTTGCATATATCGGTAGTTTGTTCCTTTTCATTGTTTAGTGGTATTTCACTGTATGGATATGCCACAGCGTGTTTATCTGTTCACTGCTACATTGATGGACACTTGGGTTGTTTCCATTTTTTGGCTATCAGTGAAGCTGCTTTGAACCTTCATGTCTTTCTCTTGGTAACTATCTAGGAGTGAAATTGCTAGGTGTTATGGGAAGTATATTTTTAACTTTCTTAGAAACTTCTAAACTGTTTTCTAGATTGCATTCCCACCAACAATGTATAAAAGTTACGCTTCCTACACATCCTCACCAATGCTTTGGTATTGCCAGTTTTTAAAATGTTAGGCATTCTAATGGGTATATAGTAGTATTTCATTGGGGTTTTAATTTTCGTTTCCCTGATGACTGGTGACGTGATTTTCGTATGCTTATTGGCCATTCTTATGTCAATTCTTTGGTGCAAAGTCTGTTCAGATCTTTTGCCCATTGAAAAAATTTGGTTGTCTGTCTTCTCACTGAATTCATTCATTCATAAGAGTTCTTTAAATTCTGGGTACAATTCCTTTGTCGGGTTTATGGTTTGCAAATATTTTCTTCCAATTTACAGCTTACCTTTTCAAAAGTTTTTAATTTTATGAAGTTCTCTTTATCAACTTTTCCTTTTAGGCTTTGTGCTTTTTATATCCCAGAAATCTTTGTCTGATTTCGAGGTTGCAAAGATTTTTCTCCTTTTTTCTTTCTGAAGTTTTATGGTCTTAGCTCTTATGTTAGGTCTGTGATCCATTTTGAGTTCTTTTTTGTGTATAGTGAAAGGTGAGAGTAGGGTTCATATTTTTCCAGGTGATTAATTAATTATTCTAGCACCATCCTTTTGCTTCATGTCTTGGCACGTTTGCTGAAAATCATTTGCCATGTGTGAGTCTATTTGTGGCAGTGCTTTCTGTCCATTTATCTGTCTGTCCGTGTGCCACTATCACACTGTTGTGATTGCTGTTGCTTTATTACGTCTTAAAATCAGGTAGTGTAAGTTGTCCAACTTTGTTCTTTTTTTGAAATTGTTTTGGCTATTTTATGTCTTCTTTATTTCTATAAAAAATTTAGAATCAGCTTATCAATGTCTACAAAAAATACCCCTGGGATTTTAATTGGGATTGCATTGAATCTGCAGATCAATTTAGAGTGATTGTCATCTTAATATTGAATCTTCTAATCCTTGAACATAGTTTATCTCTCCATTTATTTAAGTTTACTTTATTTCAGCAATATTTTATAGTTCTCAATGTGCAGGTCTTACACATCTTTTGTTAAATTATTCTTAAATACTTTCAATGTGATTTTACTCTTGAACTCGTGAGAAATCACAGGGCTTGTTGCATATGGAATGGACCGATCTGAACCTGAGACTTTGGCCAGACTTAAAATGGTGTACACATCAAATCTCTGCTCACCATGCACGTGCTTTCATTTTCATTATACGTTGTCCTAGTAAAATTATTCTGACTTCTAATCTTTAGATTATACCCTCGTATTCTTTAGTATTTGAATTACAGTGAGGATTGGACTTCTTGGTGGTAAAAATTTTGCAGAATTCCTGTGATTTTTCATGTAAATGCTAAATTTGGCCCTTCCGAGTCACTGATTTATCCTTTGAAGTTTTAGGATGTATCCATTTGCAGTCATTTTAAGTTTGGAATGTAGGTGACTTGACCTGATCCCTTTGGGGAACAAGTGAGGCAGTCACTAAGTAATGAGAGTTTTGCTGCCAGCCTAGTATTTTTATCAAATTCCTAAGAATTGTGGTATGTTTTCCTCAGAAATTTCATGAAATTAGAAATACTGAATAGCCTTCAAAAGTTTCTCTATACAGAACATTTTTCAGTAAGTTCAAAGAAATATGATCATTTTGGGAATTCGTTCCAGCCAAATCTTGACTTTACCATATGGAGTATCTTGGGCCAGTCTTTATAATCCTAGATTGCTTCATCTATTTGACCTACTTTAATTTTGGAAGTCTTCCTCAACTTTAAAATCTGTGAGTTTAAGAAATAAAAACTGACTTTGCTCTTCGGTAATAGAAAATGTAATTAGGATGATGAATCAGATATCCCCCAAATCGGTAATACATCCAAAAGCCAAACAGACAAACTCTTATATCCAATCATGTGAATTGACTGAATCAGCTTCCTTCCCTCTCCCACCCCACATGGATAGTCTAGACTTGGTAGTGTAAGACTGTGATGACAAAAACTCTATCTAGGGAAAAAGAAACTGCCCAAAGGTAGCCATTAGGGACATTTTGGCATGTTTTCTTTTCCCTTCAGTTTCCCGGGGCAGCTGTAGCTGAATACTGAGTAATTGTTCTTTAATTAATGCCTTAGAAATTGACTGTTTCCACAGGCTGGGGGCTTTCAGTGTTATGTCTTACAGAACTCAATATAAATGGCATAGATTTAAGAAAATGTGAAAATACATCCATTTCCCTCGTCTCTAGGATGATGACTTTGAGTTTACTGGCAGCCACCTTACAGTGCGGAATGGCTACTCCTGTGTGCCTGTGGCTTTAGCAGAAGGCCTAGACATTAAACTGAACACGGCAGTTCGACAGGTTCGCTACACAGCTTCAGGTATGTCACTGCTTTACTGGGAAGACGCATCTCTTATCTGAAAGTTTGATCTACAGAAAAAATATGAGGTACATTTCCTGATAGAAGGTCTTGTAAACTCTGACTCCTCAGTTAACAACTTGGCATTTACAGAGGGATTGAGGCTGGAGAGCCTTCGGAGGTTCCAACCCCATTATTGCATAAACCAGAAAATGGAGACAGGTTTTAGTTTCCAGTTTGTGCATGAATTAGTTTGGTATTATAATAACAGCCAGTAAGTTTGGATCTAATTTTGCTAAGTATATTCTTAAATACCAGGATTTTGGTCCCTATCCAGTAGGTCCTACTTGTTACATTTCACTGTGTGCATTTTGGTCTTTGGCTCCATTCTGGCTTTTCCTGTTCAGGTGGGCTGACTGCTCAGGCTGCTTTCTAGTTCCGGGAGCAGTCCTGCTGCTAAGTGACCGCAGAGGCGCCCTGCGCTGTGCTTCCTGCGCCCTGGGCACAGTGCTGCTTATTGCTGGTTTCAGGGTGCATTTAAGGTGGAGTGAGGGAACCTGTTGTCCAGCCACTTTTGGAATTAAGATAGCCAGTCACCACCCCCTCTCTGAGGGCCCTGATGACAGTGGAGATGTGGCCACCAATCTTGCCCTCCATGACCCCTTTTCTAGAGTTGCTGAGATTGCTACAAATATGTTTTTACAAGCACTTTTTCCATTTAATTTTCTCTTCAGAGGCAGCTTCTAGCTGACGGTATTGAGATCTGCAGCCTTTAAAGAGCCAGTTACAGGCAGGTGAAGAATAGTAAGGACAGCTTTTGTGGCATTGTGCCTGGCTCTGTGGCCACAGGAAATGGATATGCGCTGAGCTCTCACAACTTGCTTTGAGCTATATACATATATAATTTTTAATTATATAAATAGGCATTTATTGAAGGAAAAAACAAAAAACATAACATTAACCTATTTTCAGTGCCTTTTCTGTGGTCAACTTTGAGCCCATTCATATTTTGGCAAGCTGTGCATCACAGTGCGTTCTCAAGGACAGCACGCTCTATAGCTTTAGGCAGCATCCCTTACATCTGCAATATAGTCTTTTGGTATCATTCTCAGAGGACAGGCACTTTACTCTTTTTTTTCTTCTTCTTCTCCCCAAAGCCCCCCAATACATAGTTGTATATTCTCCATGTAGGTCCGTCTAGTGCTATTATGCGGGACCCCGCCTCAGCGTGGCTTGATGAGCGGTACTAAATTGGCGCCCAGGATCCGAACCGGCAAAACCCTGCTCGGCCACGGGGCCGGCCCCAGGCATTTTACTCTTAATTTTGGTCTAAATTTACTTTGGTAAATGATAAGGTCCTTTTATTAGTCCAGAAGATCACCACTGTATCAGGAATGTAGGATAGTATGGTGATGAAGATCAGGGACTCTAAAGTTGACTGTTAGGGTTTAAATCCTCAGACCTATGTGACCTTAAACAAGTTACTTCACCTCTGCCTCAGCTTTCTTCTATAAAAAATGAATAGAACCGACTTCATAGACTTGTAGTAAGAATTAACTGAGAAAGCCCGTAGATTGTACTGTGCACTCAATGTTTACTATTTCAATACCTTGTCAGTACTGTCCTTATCGCCAATAAAGTCTTTTCCCTCCACCCTCCAGGATGTGAAGTGATAGCTGTGAATACCCGCTCCACAAGCCAAACCTTTATTTATAAATGTGATGCAGTTCTCTGTACCCTTCCCTTGGGTGTGCTGAAGCAGCAGCCACCAGCTGTTCAGTTTGTGCCACCTCTTCCTGAATGGAAAACATCTGCAGTCCAAAGGATGGGGTTTGGCAACCTTAACAAGGTAACTTGGCCTGGGCACCTCTATACCCATTGTACAAATACCAGTCTTACTACTCTCTGCTCAGAGAGAATAGGGGTCTGCATTTGTGTGCATTTTGCTGTGCTCTCATCTCTGATTACAGGGTGAGGCCCGTCAGTTCATTCACTTCACTGCCTGATTATATAGCCATGAAGATTTACTCTTTGGGGTCACTTTGCAATCCCAGGCCTACAAAAAGAGAGCTCTAAATGTTGTCCTAAGTAATACATTTGTAATAGGGATTTCTAGGCTTATGTTGAGAGTCGATTAGAGACTTCAGTAAGGTCTGAGGAAGAAGAACTTGTGTTGAGGCACAGCTGTTCTTACAGCTGTTCTTAAAGCCGTCTTCTCTGGACCCTGTCACCAGCTCACACGCTCCTTTTTACAATAGGTGGTGTTGTGTTTCGACCGGGTGTTCTGGGATCCAAGTGTCAATTTGTTTGGGCATGTTGGCAGTACTACTGCCAGCAGGGGTGAGCTCTTCCTCTTCTGGAACCTCTATAAAGGTAACTGCTTTCCAGTTCTGATCTTTTTCATATGTAAGGAGTAGAGAATTAGGAATATTCTGGTTTTTCTCAAATATATGTGTCTTGATTTTTCATTAACAAACAATTTCTGAAATCCCTTCTAGGTGGTGGGAATATGGGGAAAAACCCCTGCCTTCAAGGAGCTCACAGCCTAGCTGGGGGTACGGTGAGGAGCTAGGCAGTCTCAGAACAGGGCAGTAAGTAGAGTGGCAGGGAAAGCCCAGAGCCCTGCAAAGGAGAGCAAAGGAAGACCCGGCCCAGCCGGAGGGACAGCCACAAGCTGCCTGGGAAGTCATCGCCAGACTTGTGTATCTGACTTGCCCCTGAGTCTTTGATCACTTTCCTTAGGATGTATTTATCAAACTCCTACCTCCTGTTTTGCTTTCTTCTGTAATTGGATTGCTCTTAATTCTATATAGAGCTAAAAAAAAAAAGTATATTTAGACCCAACCTCATTCCAAGAAAAGAATGTATGACATTCTGCTGTGAGCAGTGTGAAGAGGCATGGCTTTCCCTGAGCGCGTTGCTTTCCGATGACAGTGGAGTGCTCTTTCCCTTTCCCCTCCAGGCCAGCAAGTCCTGTCAGTGCCAGCCTCACTCTCTCTCAGACCTATTTCCTTCTTTTCCACTGCCCACCTCGCAGTCAAAGCCACTCTCACCTCTTACCTGCTCAGTTGCCGGTAGTCACTAACTGCTTATCCCTGCTTCTGTCTTTTGACGGCTTTCCATTATCACGGCCATTAGGAAGGCCCGCACAATCTAGCCCTTCTCTTCTACTTCAGCTTCCTCGTTGTCTGTCTCCTCCCCACCCCTTCCTGGGCTCCAGGCACACTCCTCTGCACTCCTGGAATCCTGCAGTGCACATGTCCTGTGGCCTGGGCCTCGAGAGCCTTTATGTTGATTCTCTTCCTTCCCAACGTGGCGTACTCTACCTCCAGCCTTTAGGTCTTGACCTAAATGTCACTATTTCAGAGAGGACTTCCAGGACACACATACCCCTACTGCCTCAAATCTCAATTAAGTCCCTGTATTATTTTCTCTGTATCCTGTGTTTTTCTTCACAACTTTTATCACAGTTCAAAAATATTTTTATCTGTGTGATTATCTGTTGATCTATGGAGTATACAGTCTCTAGCTTTTATATCCCTAGGATCTAGTACTGTGCGTATCACATAAGCCTGTTGCATAAATACTCACCAAATGGGTGAGTCAAGGTGGTGATGGGCTTGGAGGGGCCTGGGGTAGCTGAAAGGATGTAGCCCTTGTCATGGAGCTCTCGAAGGGGGCAGGGCTAAGAATGCTGTGCCTAAATCTAGGGATACTTCTTAGTTTTCTTTTGTTAGCGAAGTCTGAAATTCGATCTTTAGGACATCTGTGTTCTGCAGAGCTATAAGTGGTGAAATACATGAGTCACACTTCACTCACTGTAGTTTACCTAGCATGAGTGGTGCATGTCTGTCTATTGATCATCAGATTTCAGAGTGCCGAGAATAATGTGGGCCCAATAAAGAGGTTCTTGAGAAAAGTCTTTAGGAAAACCCTGGAATTGTCCTTTCTGTTTCCCTAGCTCCAATACTGTTGGCACTAGTGGCAGGAGAAGCCGCCGGCATCATGGAAAACATAAGTGATGATGTGATTGTTGGCCGATGCCTGGCCATTCTCAAAGGGATTTTTGGTAGCAGTGCAGTGCCCCAGGTAAGTAAGTGGGTGGGGGCAGACGGGGATCTGGGGTTCAGATTGACGCAGGATCTGACATTTTCTCTTAAGTTGCAGCATAGCTTCTTGGTCAAGACACTTTCAGCCCAAATGAGAGGTGTGTGCTGGGTTTACATGAATGCTAATGCTTGGCGTTCATGCCCTAAGTGTGGGATTCAGAAGAGCCCCCAGTACGTGAGCTGGGGGATTGAGAAGGCTGTCGGCTGCATTTCTCGGCTTGCCTTGTCCGTTGTCTCTGCTTGTGGGATTACACCTCCATCAGCACCCCACCTTTTGGACAGTGTCCAGACTCCCTTAGGGAAGTCTGAAAGGAATCTCTTGGTACTTTTTTCTGTCCTTTAGGCCCATTGAAACACTATTAGACCTTGCAGTTCCTTGGAAAGGAGGTATATTAATGCTTCATGTGAGTTTATGAAAGAGGTTAAAGGTCAAGTCCTGGGTAGATCTCTGGATTCACAGACTGGAAGGCAGCAAGGCAGCCTCCGTGCCGTCGCAAGGCATTCCGTACTGTTGAAAAGCAGCAGCGTTCCTCACTTGGCTAAGTGATTCGTCTCATGCATGTTGCCTCTTTGTCTCTCTCACCTGTAGCCCCACCCACCACAGTTTTTCCATCTTTCAGGGATGACTGGTAGTTCTTCGTGTCCAGTTAATAACTTCTGCTCATGGTTTTTCCTTCAGCCCAAGGAAACTGTGGTGTCTCGCTGGCGCGCTGATCCCTGGGCCCGGGGCTCCTATTCCTATGTAGCTGCAGGATCATCTGGAAACGACTATGATTTAATGGCTCAGCCAATCACTCCCGGCCCCTCAATCCCAGGTGCCCCGCAGGTGAGAAGCCGGCAGACTGTACTTGGGCTTGTTAGGAGAGAGGCCAGGATCTCGGTAAAAATGATGCCACTGATTGTTTGACATTTTAGTTGTTCTGTTCTTGACCCTTTTAGACAACTAAGAGCAGAGGAAAAGGGAAGAGGAAAGGGATATTTGTGTCTGATTTCTCACATTTTGACTTTGTAATCTAGGTAGTCTATGCTGGGAATGGAAGAGTCCAGAGTATAAACCAAGTACTTTTTCCTTATTCAGATTTTTGTCCCTAAAAAACAAAACCCAAAACATTTTTAATTGAACCCCATTTTGAAATAGCTCATAGGATTGTTGCAGGGTCCCAATTCACTAGGGGCCTCCAGAGCATGCCCCTGAGAAATAACCTTGGGTCCTTATCTAGACAACGCCAGACCCTGCTTCAGAGTAGTAAGGGTCCCTTAGGACCCTGTGGTAAGGAATGCCTGCCCTGTACTGAGGCAGAGGTGTTCCTGACTAAGAACAGATGCTGTGTTCTCTATGGTTCCGTGTAGTCAGGAACCCCCTCCCCCCAGTAGGTACTACATGAGGCAAAGGAAGCTCTAGAACTGAGTATCCCCAAGAGTTCAACCAAAAATTAAGAACAGATGCAGTTAAGCATCACCCTAGAACTAAGGCTGGGCTGGATTTTATTGTCTCACTTCTACTTCTGTCAGTTCTAGGGGATTGCATGCTCATGAGAGAGAGCCTTTTTTGGTAGAAAGACAGACAAGCAATGGGGTGAGGGGGGGGTGGGGGCAGGTTAGACTTTAAAGGCCAGCAGGAATTTGGCGGCTCAAACGCAACAAGAATAAAGGTCTATTTGCAACCTGCTGATTTTCTTTTCATTTTTTTCCTGAACTAGCCAATTCCACGACTCTTCTTTGCTGGAGAACATACAATCCGTAACTACCCAGCTACAGTCCATGGTGCTCTGTTGAGTGGGCTGCGAGAAGCAGGAAGGATTGCAGACCAGTTCTTGGGGGCCATGTACACCCTGCCTCGCCAGGCCACACCAGGCGTCCCTGCACAGCAGTCCCCAAGCATGTGAGACAGACGCGCTCTAAGGGAGAGGCTGACATGCGTGTCTTTTGCTGCGTAAGGAAAGCTCTTCTGGCAATACTAGATTCCGCTGGGAAACTCACCTGGGTGTCTGGGCTCCCTAGCAGCTGCTGGTGCGCACGCTGCTCAGCTGGCCAAGGGGCTTGTCTGGTTTTGATGAAGGAGGGTGCCTCCTTTGAGTGACTTAGTGTCCGTTAGTGTGGAGGCCTGTGTTCTTCCTAAAGACTGAGGCGTGCAAGCGCTGTGGGAGAACGTTAGTCTCTTGGTGTAGGGTTGTTTTTTTTTAATATTTTGAGAATAAAACTTCATATAAAACTAGTCCTATCACTTTTTTGTTTTTCCTTAGGGTTAAAGTTGTATACAAGAACAGAGTGTTATTCCTTTGGAAATACCAGTTTTATGCATGTTTAAATAAGGGGGATGTTTATATAAAGGAGAAAAATAGTTGGGTCGGGTCAGAAGATAGGGCTGCAGGGGTGGGATTCTCACAGAAGCAATGGGCCTCCTGGTCTGGGCTGGACTTGCCCACTGGGTTGTGGGGTGAGTGTGTGCCAAAGATGTGAAACTGCAGGTCAAGCACGGGGACATTAGGAAACTGAATTTTCAAGCTAAAACACAAGACTGGTTTGGGTGGGTCTCTGGCAGACCATTCTGTCTTTATTCCCTAGATTCCCTCCATGGGTATGTGCTAACTTTCCATTTCTCTACAAAGTATTGGTATTAAAGTTTTGGGAAGTGTTAAATAAGGAAAAGATCACAGATTTAGGGAACTTAGCTGATATATTAGTTTCCTGTTGGTGCTGTAACAAATTCCTGCTGCGTGCTGAGGGAGGATTCCATTTCCTTGCCTTTCGCAGCTTCTAGTGGCTGTGTTCCTGGGCTCGTGGCCCCCTCCCTTCCGAAGTATGTTACTCCAGTCTTGCTTCCAGCGTCACCTCCTCTTGTTCTGGAGTCAGGTCTGCCTACGTGTCCCTCTTAGAAGGACACTTGTGATTTCATTGCAGAGCACCCAGATCACCTCCCCATCTGAGTCCTTAATCACATCTGCACAGTCCCTTTCGCCATGGAAAGTGGAAACATTTTTACAAGGGACTAGTACCTGTTCCTTCCCAAGGGCTCCTAACAAACACATTGTTACTATGAATGCATGGACGTCATCTGCTTCTGCAAATTGGGTTTTACTTGTGTTAGTTCTTCCCTATAGTTAGTCTAAGTGAGGTTTCATTCCGGGTAATATTTAAGGGACATGACCTTGTGGGTCTGGTTGGATGAAAATGAAAAGGGTATTTTTCTTTTAGTCTTAGAATGAATGACGGCAATGGGGAAAATGTGCACACCAGGCTGCGGGGCGAGTGGTGTGACTGATGCATTGGGAGTACACGGACTGTGGGCTGCTACCTGTATGTGAACCCCAGCTCTGCCGTTAACATGATTGATTGCCTCAGGGGGGTTGGGGTGTCTGGGCCAGTGGTAGGTACTTTTTAAAGAAAGAGTTTTTGGTTTTTAAATAAATGGCATAGGCAGCTTGAGAAACAGACGATCGTTTGTTTTTTGGGTGTGAAACAAACAGGTAAGCCTAAAAATAAAATGTAGCAATGAAATAGCTACTAAATGATTCTAACTCCAGTCCAGTTATGTAGGTCCTAGGCATGTCCTTTTCCAAGCCTTAGCCGTTTCCAGTCCTTACAGCATCAGTAATTGGCTGAGAATTTTAAATAAAATACAGTGAAATACACTAGCTGCACGAATGCAAAGAAAACAGTTGTACGCAGAGATGGCATCAACAGAAATGGCATCACTGACTCACACTCACACAGAGCACATGGGAACGAGGGCGCTTTATTGGTTACATATTGTGCTGCAGAGCCGACAGACAGCATTAGAGCCAGAGGACACATGCAGACAGGCAGCTCCAGCTCCACACATGCACCCAAGGAGTCCTGAGTCACCACGCAGGGCTTTGCCCTGGTTCCAGGGACAGGGTCTGGCCTCCTTGGTCCCATGCTTGGAGCAGGAATGTAGAAGCTGCTGCACCTAGACTCCAAGGGGCAGGAGTGAGACCAGAGCACCTGCCTGAGCAAGTAGGTGTGGACCGGCAGATACTGATGTCCCCTAGCAAAGGGGCCTATAATGCAATAACAGTGTGAGGGCTACTTCCCTAGCCCTCCCAATCTTTAAAATACAAAAAAATAGACTTTATTCTCTTAAAAATACATTCCATTCAGTACATGTTCTGAGCTGTGAAGCAGCAGGAAAATAGGGCCCCTTTCCTATGATCTTGGTTGTGAGGCTTTGAGGAGAACCCTGGTCCCCACTGGGGGTATTCAAAAGATAATGCCTAAAAGCAGCTCTTCCAAAGCAGTCTTGTCAGAGTAACAACAGAAAACCCCACACCAGCAAAGGCAGCTAGGGACCCAGACGCAGGGTCCCTGTTCCTTTACTGGGAAGTGGTAGCACTTGGCACTAACCCGCTAAATGGAAAGAACTAAAACTGCCCCAGGATGACAAGTCCAAGATCAACACCGACTCCTGCACTCCATGAGGGGGATGATTTATGTGCACGCTTGCCTGGGGCTGAGGCTGGAGTCCCTGGCCCCACTGCAAACCCTTTTAACCCACACTGCAACTGCTCCAGTGCCCCTCAAAAGCAGAAACAGCCACGGCTGCTTGGCCCACCATGGCTGCAGCTTTCTCTGGTTGGTTTCGGTATCCAAGTGGTGAGAGACAGGCGGCAGCAGGTGGGACAGACCAGCTCCTGGCACTTAGGCAGCTCTGCTTCCTCCGCCCAAGCAGCCCTGGAGAGCCAGGTTCCCCAGCCTCACTCGGAAGCCTCCCGCAGCTGGACGCCTGCCAGGAAAACTGAGTGAGAGCCGAGCTGCAGAAGAGGTCTGTCATGAAGTGGGTTTGCTGCCTGGGACAGTGGGGACATTTGGCTTGATTAGACAACTGTTCAAATACCAGGTCTCTCCTTTATTTGGACATTCCCTCCAGGACCCCTGATGGTGAGGCCTGGGTCCAGATGGTCACACCTAGGTTGCTTTTTAGAAATGTGCCTTCCAACTTTGGAATTTGAGAGCCAGCCTTGCCAGCCATTTGAAGGCCAGAGGAACTGAACCTCCAGCCTCCACTTGCTATTACAAATGGTATTTCCTGCAATGCTGAGGACATTTAAAAATAAAATCTATTTTACAGCGGTTCTAGAAAGTGTGCAGATTAACAAATAAAATATTTATCCTGAAACAATTGTTACAAGCAAACCCTATTGCACTCAGATTTTAAGATAGCAGCCCCAGCAAGAGGGTACTACAGCTGTCCTCTTCCACAGAGCATTTTGGGTAGTGGTAGATGGTGGTGGTGCTGAAATGTGGAAAGATCCAGACTTTGGCACCAGGAGCTACAGCACCAGAATCCAGGGCTCCAACGCCCGAGGGCGAGCATTATTGGCGAGATCTTTGTAGGCATGGCTTGGCACCCTTCTGTTTCCATCAGCAGAGATGAGCCACAGACGTAGTTTGCTGTACCCTCAGTTGACCACCGCAGAGGTTGGTTTCCTTTGGACTCTCAGGGTTGCCAACCAGTGAAGAATGACAGGTAGGCTGCAGGTGAGCGCTTGCAGCCTTGAGCAAGCTAGATTTTGGCCAGTGACCCAGGAGAAGCAGCAGGAAGAGATTTTGAAAACAGCATCTTAGACTGAGTATCTGAGGCAGCGGTGTGGAGGAAAGGCAAGCCACATGACAATGCCCTTAGATTGGCAAGACTCTGGAAAGTGGAAGTGTGAGCAAAACATTCCTGTCCCTAAAAGTCACGCAGGTGCCCCCAAGCCTCCTCCAGGATCGCCACGTCTGATGCAGACGAGGACAAGACGACCGCTGGTTCCCACACTGAGTGGAGGCAGAGAAGACAACTCGGGAAGCGCAGGAACAGGAGACACACCGGCGTACGTTATGGAAAGCACCTGGCCTGAAAGCCAGGAGATGCTGTGTGGCATTGGGCAAGGCTGGTGCCAAAACGGGCTGCAGAGAACATTGCAACTAACTCTTCACTACACAGACTGGAGAAATGAGGCTGGGGAGGCTGCTCTGAGCTCATCCTCGTGGCATTAGAGCATGGGGAAACTGGGAAGAATAAGGCCTAGAAAAACAAAGCCAGGGAGGAGGACGTGTTCCCCAAACCCATTTGGATGATACCTTCCAAAAGCAAGAATCACCCCCACAGGATGGTGGAAACAGAAGAATCGTACAAGGCCAGATTTAAGACCCTAAGAGACCATCTATTTCAAAGAAGACATTTTACAGATGGGGAAATCGAGGCCCTGAGAGGACAACAACTTGCCCAAGGTCACACAGCAAAGAACGAAGCCATGGAGAAAACTTCGCTTTCCTGACTCCTAGCCTGATGCTCTATGAGGGAAGAGGGTCTGCTTCCTAAAGGTGGTGGCTGAAAGGGGATCCCTTTGAACTGAGAGAAACTACAGACAAAGCAGTGCCAAGAACATATGGTTCTTTTTTAACTTCCCCATGTGAATGGTATAAGGAAACGAATCGATTTTTATTTATGTGGCTTTCTAAAAGGTTTGCTACATTTTGAACTATATTAACCTGGGGCTCCCGGTGGGCATGTATTACCTTTTCCTCCAACGAAGTCATCATCATGAGAGTTGGTTTGCAGGCATCACGGGCCCACTTCCGTAGGAATGCATCAGCTTGGTAAAGTGCGACAGCTCCTCCGTGGGGCACGGAGGAGGAGGAACAAAGTCCATGCCTTTCGTGGAGCTATTGCTTTGTGGAGTGACTAAAGGGAAATCGCTTCCTCCTGTCCACTTTCCCCCTTGCTGGGCGCTTCCTAGAAGGCAGAGTATGCTGGGTCAGGCCCAGTTAAGTCTGGGAATATTCCAAAGCTGGAAATGACGAAGTCAGCCTGAAGTCTCCCGCCACAGGACAGGAGCAGGCAATGCCAGCAGCATTATTGGTGCCCAGGGAAGGAGATGCACGAGGCTTGGGCACTTCCAGGTGCCTTTGGAAGGTGAGCAGAGAGATGGGGGCTTGGGAGAGGGATGATGTCATTCCAATAGGTGGGTACCCGTGTGCTCTGCCCCCAGGAAACAATGGTCAGCCGGGGGGCCCGGTCAGAGAAGCTTTAACCTAAAGAGTAGTCCCATAATCCCTTAGAGGCAGCACAGGCCTCTTCTGCCATAAAAGTCTGAGGAACTCCAGAGGGAAAAAGAATGGAGGCCCCTAGAGGGAGCTGATGGCTGGTAAGTCTTAGTGGGTACTTAGGCCCCTAGGACACACGAGGAATGAAGTGGATGCTGTGAGGAGACTAAGAAATCAGAACATTAACCACACAGAAGGGGCTGCCCTATGACACGGGAACAACCCACCAAGAAGCAGAGAAGAGCTTTTGGCTGCTGTCATGTGGTGGGGATACAAGGGCTTTCTATATCTTTCCCTGTTTGGGGGCCAGAATGACCCATCCTACCTGGGGGACAGGGACAAGGAGAGAGGACTCATGCGTCAGGGAAGGCTGGGCCCAGGTGACTATGTCCAGCTTGTAGTTTCTGATCCCCTCTGGCCAACTGGCAAAGAAGACCTGAGCCACAGCTGGCTCTCTGCTCCAGTCTCCCAGCCAAGACCTGGTGTCTGTCTAGCCCACGTAACACCTTGGATCCTTCATAGGGCGGGAAGGTGGAGGAGCTGAGGAGCAGGAGCAGAGGAGACAGCAGACCTCAGCCGGCTGGCTCAGTTCTCCTCAGCACAGGGCCTGGTTGGCCGTAACCGTTCCTCAGCCCGTCCTTGCCCAGGCTCTGGCAGCCCCTGCTTCGCAGGCAGTTCAGACCGTTCCAGAGAGTTGTGCAGTCGCCTACAGGCACTGAGTGTATAATCATCACCTTCCTCCTGTGCCAATAAATGACAAAAGTGAGCTGTGGAGGACAATCACAGTGAGTAGCAGGATGCCCTGACTCCCCCCACCCCAATGGTCCTCTCCAAGCTGGCAAAGGGAGACGAGCACACAGTTTATAGTATAACTGCAAAGATACGCTCTGGCCTGAGGACAGGCCAGGATAAAGGTCCTTGGAAATCAGGGTGGACTACGAGCTCCAAACTGCTGGGAGCTCCTGGAGTAGAGTGGGAGGCTCAACAGAACAGGAGCCCTAGAGAGGACAGGGCCTGGAATGGGGCACAGAGTGGCCCCCATACAGGTAGGGCCAGCAGTCCTTGAGTTCTGCACAGGCAGGCCGCATGCTTCTGGGGCGAGAACCATTCCCTTGGGGGCGGGGGGAAGTCCGCTGGAAAGGAAGCTGGCTGGCTCTTTCCCTCCTTCTCACCTATAAACCATCACCGAAGTTCACGTGCTGCCCTTTTCTATCCCATCCTGCCCCTCGTCCTCTCTCTCAGATACCCAAAACTTCAGGGGCCCAACACCCGTCTTCGCGCTCCTCTTCTACAGAATTCTGCTTTGTTAATGTGCCCCTTGGTCCTCCCAGGCAAATGCAGATGGAGTATGAGCGAGCAGTCAGGTGGGCAGGGTGGAAAGGACGCTGCGTTTAGAGACAGGAATCCTGGATTTGAATCTTAACTCTTCCAGTCATTCACTTGGGTGGCCCTGCGGAAGGCACTTTGTGTTTCCAGCTCTCAGTTTCTATGTGTAAAAAATGGGACAGGACTGAGACTGAGCTGGTGAGCGGGGAGAGCGCGGTCCCGTGTTAAGTCCCCTGTAAAGGCTCACGGGGCTTTTCAGTTAACACAGCCACCTCCTGTGGAAAGAAGGGAGCAGTGTCTAGGTCCAGAATGTCCTTCGTCATCACAGGCTCCACATCTAAAAGGCACTCCCGGGGGCTTCCCTGTCACATACTACTATGACCTTCAACTAAGGAGGTGGTTCCAGACTTATCTGTCCTGTGATGAGCCAAACTGAACCAGTCCGGCTCTCACACTGAGGATATACTGGGCTAGACGGGTGTCTGAGGCAAAAGAAAGGGGCGCTCAGGCGTCAAGCTTATAAAGGAGGCCCAGTGGAAGCCCTGGCCCTCCTTGTCCCTTACATGCCAGCAGCTGACAAGGATCTGCTGCCTAAACTGAGGCGGGCAGGAACTCGCTTGCCTGGCCCCCTCTCCGTGCTCTACAGAAGGGCCCCCAGCTTCCTCCTCGCCTCGAGCTGCGCAGCAGCTGCAGCTGGTTCCTGGGCTTCCAGGTGCTGCTCTGGGGGCCGTGAGGGGAGCTCCTGTGGCTGCTCTGGCAAACCCAGAGGATGGAGGCCGTCTCTCTCTCCTTTTTGTGTGGCCTTCATATATGAAGGCAAAATGGAGGAGATAAATTGGGAAAAAGATTTTGGAAATGCCTGCCACTCTCAGCCCAATATCACCTTCAGGGTACTTCCTTCTTCCCGCCTTATCTCTGAGCAACCCACTTGTACCCAGTGTTTCCCAACCCCATGGTCTCCATAAGACTGAGTCACACAGGCCAGGGCAGAATAAAGGAGAAAAGGGGGAAGTGAAAGGAGGGGGAAGTGAGAGAGAAGAGGCAGGGGAGAGGGAGAGAGGGAAACAAGTGCGACGTACCATGCCAGCTGAGTGGTTCCAGGCTGCGGCCGGGACGGCATCTCCTACCCGATTCCGGCGAGTGAGCACCTCGGACACGGTGAGGCTGCTTTGGGTCCTTCTGGAGGTGAGCTCAGGGGCTTCCCCCGAATTTCCCACCCTTCGAGCGCCCTGCTCAAAAAGGTGTGGCCTGGGCTGTTCAAGGTCTGAACAGTCTGTGGAAGACCTCTGGGTGTAGGCGTTGCTGGGCTCCACGTTTTTAACTGCTCGAGTTAGGGGGTCTTCTAAAGAGTTCAAGTCTCGCCTGCTCTTCCAGGCATTCCGCACAGTGACATGTCTGGCATCTGAGGGGCCCACTTCTGAAGGGGCACTATGGCTTTTCCACCTGATTGTCTCCACTGGGGGTGCATGGCTGTTCCTCTCCACAGGATCCGACGGCTTGATGATAATGCTGCTCCGCGAGACCACTGTTTCTGGCCTGTTCTTCAGGGACGCATCTCCTGCTCCTTCAGCTTCTGTAAACTGCAGGGTGATGTCATGTTTGTGAATGGAGAGCTCAAAGGGAGAGCTGACGTGGTTGCTAACTGACGTGAGCTCTGGTGGCCCAACCTGGATGTTGCTGGTGGAGGTGTGCCTCTCCCGCAGGCCCTCGCCTGGGTTGGCTCTGGGGCTGCCACTGTCAGAGGGGTAGATGGTAATGCTGCTTGTCACTTTGTTTGGCCCTGGCCAAACAGAGGTGGAGGTGGATTGCTGTTTCTCTAATGTGGCCTCAGTTCCAGATCCTCCCATAATTTTTTTCACATCCTTATCAACGATGATAGGTTTGATGACGGCCCTGGACCGCAAGGCCTCTCTGGGGCTGAAGGGCCGCTGGCTTTTTACCCCAGCACCATTGGCATCTGGGAACTCCACGGCATTGGTGGAGGCTCTCACTGGCTTCACAGATTCATTTTCTGCCCCAGCATCTTTATCATTCTCAAACAGGGCAGCTCTGAGTCCCCCGCGGGATCTGGCTTTTTCTCTCGAGTTGAGCTGTTGTCTGGGCTCTGGCTCCGGAGTGATGGTTGTGTTTACCAACTTGGCCGTAACAAGAGACACCACGTCCACATCGTCATCTGAGTCTGGGTTCTCTCTGCCACTGGATTTGATGACTCGACACCTCAGGGCCTCATGCTGACTGCTGTCTTCCATCACAACTGCTATGGGTTGATCAACTCCTTTATTCGGGGTTGAAAAGCCCTGAAGGATGTTCTCTTGGCTTCTGGAGCTATAAGGATACTTTGATAAAAGTGCAGCCTTGGCATTTGCGGAAGTGGTATCAGCCTCCAGGCCACTGGCAGCCTTTCTGCCCTTAGAGAGTCCTTCTGAGGAAGATCTTCGAGATGAGGCCAGAGCTCCAATGGTCTTAGAACTGCCAGAGTCTGAGGCCTGAGTGACTTGGCTTCCACTGCCAGGCCCCTGCCCCCGCCTGCCAAAGAGGGCCTCAGCAGAAGCGTCCGAAGCCTTGTCAGCTCTACCCAGTGTGTCGTTGGGAACGGATCCGTGAGTGGTCTCACTAAACGTTCGTGTTGTCTTCTCTACCTTTCCCTTCAGCCCACTCTCAGTACCTGGCTTGGGAGTTCCCTTCCAAGCTTTACTGTGCTCCTGAGCCGCGGGCGGGTAGCGGCTGAGCACAGACGGCTGCTCCCTGCACTTCTTCCCTTCGCTCTGAGAAGAGCCAGATGCAAATCGGTCTTCAGCCCTCTTCATGTCCTGGGCCCCGCCGTCCGCCCCCGCCCCAGGGTTGGAAGCTCTGGTGGTCCTCCTCGCGGTGAGACTGGGCGAGGAGGCCTGCCTGTTGCTCAGCGGGTAGTTCTCGTTGTTGACGGCGAGCTCCCTGTTCCGGTGCCTTTCCCGCCTCTGCTGGGGTGACAGCTCCCGGGGCGCGTGCCTGGACACAGGCACCTCGCTCCCGAGGCCCCTGGACTTAGTCCTCTCGTGCCTGCCCTTGCTGGACAGGAAGGCCTCCTCTCCCTCCACCTCCCCGTTCTCTAGCTCCTTCTGCTTCTTGATTTGTAGCTTTATCTCCTCCAGCTGGCTGGCTAAGAGTTTGTTTTTATTTTGTTCACTTAGGTAATTGTCCTGAAGGTCATTATTTTTGGCCTTCATTTTCTTAAGCTCTTCTTCCAAAGATTCAAAGTGTTTGATTTGTGTCTTAAGTTTCTCGATCTCTTGGTTAAGGTCTTTGACTTTATTGTCTTCCTGATTTCGGTTCTTCTCGTTTTCTGACTTGTTTCTTGTTTCATTCTCCACTTGCTTTAGATAGTCCAGACTGCCCTTCCTCCTCGACTCTTTGGACGGGAGTGTGGAGGAGATGCCGTCCTCGATCCGCAGGTCGTTCCTGTCTAGGAGATTCGAAGCATTCCTTGTGTAATCTCGGTTCATTTTTTTGTTCTGTTCCAGTTTTTGAGTGAGCTCTTTTATCAGTTTCTCATTTTCTTTCTCCTTCTCATTCAAGTATTTTCTCTCACTTACAAAGCTCAGAGTTAATGATTTCAGCTTTTCCAACTCTGACACTAAACTCTGCTCAGTTTTACCCAGGCGGTCCTCGGAAGATTCCAGTTCTTTCACTTTGACCCTGAGCATTTCCAGCTCCGAGGAGATTTTCTTTGTCAGGTTTCTCTCCTCGTTCAGGCTCAAACAGAGTTGGGTACAGTCATTCTTACTCCTGCTGAAGGCCTCCTCTAGCTTCTCCAGTTCAGCCATTCGTTTCTGAAGCTGCTCAATCTCGGCTTTCAGCTCCCGGGTAAGGTTTTCCTCCTCTTCAAGTTTCTCCTTCATCAGCTGGCACAAATCCTCCGCTCTCTTAATTTCCTCGTCTTTGCCCTCGATCCTCAGCACTCGCTGGCGCAGCACTTCGATCTCGGCCAACATGCTGGAGTTGCTGCCTTCGGCCTGTATCACCTTGTCCTGGAGGTCCAGGAGCTCATCCTCCGCTTTCTGGAGGTTTTTTGTGGCTTCCTCCAGCTCATCGAGGCGGCGGCTTAAACTCTGTAACTTGAACCGCAGGTGGCGGCTAGAGGCAGTGTCTTTGTAGCTTGTAAATTCGGCCATGTCTCCTGCCAGCCAACGTGGGCTCCTGGAGGCACCCAATTCCACTCGAGGGGATGAGAAATGGTTACCTTTCTCTTGGCATCCACGACCTTCTTTGGCAGCTGGAGATCATTATCAGTCTATGGGAGGAAAGCAGAAAGCATGTCAGGCCGCAAATCTATTTGATCTGGGATCTGGGATTCAGATCCCAGCTGTGAAAAGAGCTCCTGAATATAGTTCTGTACCTAGAACATAGCAGGCGCTCAGATTTGCTGAATGGATGAATTTGAATAAATCTGCAGGAAAACACAGCTTCTCTCTGGCTGATACTGAACTGGTAAGCAGTTTCCCCCTAATGAAGAATGCCACCAGTGGCAGCAGGGCAAAAAGACACAGAAGAAATGCTTTGTTTCTCATGGCAGCTCCGAGAAAATCTTTACCGTTTGCCACCTGCATAATCTTAGGAGAGTCATTAACTTTTCTACAAATCATTAAATCAACAGCCTTGGTTTTACTTAGCTTTAAAATGGGGGCAATGATGCCTACCATACCCCTCCCCAGTACTGTCCTGAAATAATGCATGGACAGCTCTTGGTAACAAAGCAGTAAACAATCCCAACTACAGCTTCAGGGAAAGAAGTAAACCAGTTAACAAAAAGCACCTCCCTGACACAGGGAAATAACAAGACCCGGGCTCTGTCAGAGGAGAAAGGAAGGGCTGTGTCCCAGAGAATTTATAATCTTGGGTCTGCCCTCTCTTGAGTTCAGGATTCAAATGGACACCACCTTAGTGGTCTGGGATCAACCCGCCCTCACTGAGAATCTAACCTACAATGGTCTCCGCCTGGTAACAGCCCTGGGAAAGCTTGTTCACCTCCCAGAGGTAAACAAAAATACTCTGGGGAGAGAGACTCCCTACCGAGGTCACACAGGAGTCCCACAGATGAAGTCCTGCTGACGCCGAGTCTACAGTCCCAACTACACAACACATAAGGGCCAACCTGCACTATGGCTGACAAAGGAGGTCTGCACCAGTGAGATCGAAGTCAGTGCGATGGCCTGGAGACCGTAATGAAGTGCTTTCCAGTGTTGCAAGTCATAAAAGAGGGAATCAAAAACAGGAGGCTATCCGCAAAGACAGGAAGATTGAAAGATCAACCAAATAGAATTGCTGGAAATGGAAAGAAAAATAGCAAATTAGATGCAAATGAAGAGAGCATAGTGGTTAGGAAGAGAGATGAGGAAATTACAAAAGGCAGCACAGAGTTAAAAAGACTGAAAAAGTGAAAGAGACGTCAACAGACATGGGGAATAAAACAAAGAGGTCCCAAAATGAGCAAGTTTAACAGGCAGTCCAAAAGGAAGGCACAGAGAGAGGGGAGAGGCAATACTTGAAGAGCTCCCAGAGTCGATGGAAGACACGGAGCCTCATATTCAGAAAGCAAACTGTCAAACAGGCAGGATAAAGATTAAATCTGAACCTAGATACATCATGAGGATACAGCAGAATACCACAAAGAGAAGATCCTATAAAAACAACAAGAAGGGGGGTAAAAAGACAAATATTCTATGAAGAAATAACAACTCAACTGGCTTCTCAGGAGAAATTTTTTCTTTTTTGGCTGAGGATGGTTCACCCTGAGCTAACACCTGTTGCCAGTCTTCCTCTCCTTTGTCTGTGGGCCGCCGCCAGAGCATGGCCACCAACAGAAGAGTCGTCTAAGTCCGTGCCCAGGAACCAAACCCAGGCTACCGCAGCGGAGCACACCGAACTTAACCACTAGGCCACTGGGGCCAGCCCTCAGCAGAAACTGGTAAGTAGATGTCAAGAAGAAGAAAAAAGACATGGTAGTATCTTCAAAGTTCTAGGAGAAAGTAAGTGTAACCCAGAAGTAAATACCCAGTGAAACTATGAAAGAAGGTACAATTAATTAGAAACACTTTCAGAATAAAAGGAAAATAAAAACCCAAGTGTTTATTATTCACAGACCCTCACTGAAAGAACTGTTTATGGACGTACTTCAGAATACAGAAAACTGATTACTTAAGGAAAGCATGAGATGCAAAAAGGAATGGTAGGCAAAGAAATTAACCCAAACAAGCACTGATTCAGTTAAACAATAACAAAAATTAATGGGAGGGTTGGGGGCAGGATAAAATCAAAGTGGAGCGAAAACACTGGACAATAACAACATGCAAGTCATAAAGAGAGAAATCAGAACTCAACGTTCTTAAAACACAGTATTCCTTGGGAAGAGGACAGGTTATTATAACTAAGTTTAGACCTGAAGAGTAGCTATCAATCATATATCTGATAAGACATTAATAAACTATATATAAAGTATTCCTACAACTTAACAAAAAATAACCTGATTAAAAAATGGGCAAAGGACTTGAATAGACATTTCTCTAAAGATGATATCCAAATGCCACAAGTATAGTAAAAGATGCTCAATAATCACTAAGCATTAGGGAGTGCAAGTCAAAATCACAATGAGGAGGGCCGGCCCAGTGGTGTAGTGGTTAGGTTTGCACGCTCCACTTCAGCAGCCTGGGGTTTACAGGTTTGGATCCTGGGTGTGGACCTAGCACCGCTTGTCAAGCCATGCTGCTGTGGAGGCGTCCCACATAAAATAGAGGAAAACTGGCTCAGCAGCAATGTTCCTCACCAAAAACAAAATCACAATGGGGGGGTCCAGCCCCAGTGGTTAAGTTCAGCACGGCCTGCTTTGCCGGCCCAGAGTTGGTTCCCGGGCTTGGACCTACAGTGCTCTGGTAGCAGCCATGCTGTGCTGGTGGCCCACATACTAAAAGGAAGATGGTTACTATCAAATAAACAAAAAATAAGTGTCAGTGAAGATGTGGAGAAACTGGAAACCCTTGTACACTGTTGGTGGGAAAATAAATGGTACAGTTACTAGGGAAAACAGTATGGTGCTTCCTCTAAAAATTAAAAGTAGAATTACCATGTGATCCAGCAGTTCCACTTCTGGGCAGAGATCTAAAAAAACTGACAGCAGAGTCTCAAAAAGATATTCGCACACCTGTGCATAGCAGCATTACTCACAACAGGCAAAAGGTGGAAGCAACCCAGCAAGGGATGGATGGATACACAAAATGTGGTATATACATTATTAACATATTATTCAGTCTTAAAAAGGAAGGAAATTCTGTTGAGGAGGCGCGGAGCTAAATGGCGGGGTGAGCTGACCCGGGATTCTCTCCCCTCCAAAATACAGCAAAAGATTGGAAGAACTGAATTTCAGAGAATAAACATAATGCCAGCTCATTAGAGACCTACAATACCAAGAAGGTGGAGATCATAAACCTTGCTTTACACCTTTGGAGGCGGTGGAACGGTAGGAGAGAACATCGCTCCCTCCCGTAGAGTCTGTGATGGCTGCGGCGCGGGTCGGGAAGGAGCGGGGGAGGGGCCGCGCGACCGGGGATCATCCAGGACTCCTGCCGATGATTCAGTGGAGACCCGCTGACGGGGGGGGGGGGGAAGCTTCCGTCCGCGGGGACCCTATAAATCAAGGGCCTTGGGAGACCAGAGAACAGAACTGATCTGAATCCAGACCGCGCGTGTAACAGCCCCTCCCCCCCAGCAAAGCCAGTGGGCGCAGCCATCTTGCCCCAAGGCGGAGAGCTAACACGCCGCTCTCGACCCCCATCTAGTGGCGACAGGCTGTAACTGCAACTGAATTCTACCACCATGAGAAAAAACCGCTCCTCTACCATCCAGCAATTTATAAAAGCCCCAGACCAGAAGGAAAACAATAAAAACACAGAATTAAGTCCTGAGGACTTGGAATTAGGTAAACTAAGTGATAATGAATTCAGAGCTGCTATAATCAAAAAACTCAATGAGGTAGAGAGAAAGATAGAGAAACAAGCCGAGTTCTGGAGTTACTTCACAAAAGAGATTGAAATCATAAAGAAGAATCAAACAGAATTACTTGAGATGAAAAACACAATGGACCAGATAAAACAGAATACGGATTCCCTGAATGCCCATGTAGACAACATAGAGGAGAAAATTAACATAATCGAGGACAGACAGGCTGAATGGCGCCAGACAGAGGAAGAAAGAGAACTAAGAATTAAAAAAAATGAGGAAAATCTCCGAGAGATAATGGATTCAATGAGGAGTAAGAACATAAGGATCATAGGAATTCCCGAGAATATGGAAAAGGAAAATGGAGCAGAAAGTGTGCTTAACGAAATTATTGAAGAGAACTTCCCAAATCTAGGGATCAACGGAGAAATGTGTGTAGAGGAGGGTTTTAGATCTCCTAGATTTGTCAATGTAAAAAGACCTACCGCAAGGCACATAGTAGTAAAGTTGGCAAATAGGAATGATAAGGAGAGAATACTCAGGGAAGTAAGGAAAAAAAAGAGAATAACCTATAAAGGAGCCCCTATCAGACTGTCAGCGATTTCTCTACAGAAACCCTACAAGCTAGGAGAGAATGGAGTGATATATTCAAAGCTTTAAAGGATAAAAACTTTTAGCCAAGAATACTCTATCCAGCAAGAATTTCCTTCAGATATGAGGGAGAAATTAAATCTTTTCCAGACAAACAAAAGTTAAGGGAATTTGTAACTAAAAGCCCTCCATTACAAGAAATCCTCAAGAAGGCTCTCATACTTGAAAAAAAGAAAAAAGGGAGAAAGGGGACGCAATCCACAGACTAGGGAGACCGATGGATAGAACCAGAACAGGATAGCAAATATTCAACTATAGCATTAGGGTAAAAATAAGGAAACTACCAAAACAAGGACGAGCTTAGCACTCTAACTACAAATTCATCACATGGGTTGGAATAAGAAATGAAAAAATTATTTAGGAGGGGAAGAGCAAAGGGTCTAAATCAGTATTGGTCGAGTAAGTAAGAGACCACCAGAGAACAGACTATATTGTACACGAGATTCTAAATACAAACTTCAAGGTAGACACTAAAATAAAGTACAGAACAGAGTCACAAATCATAGATAAGGAAAAATCTAAGAAACCCAGCATAAGAAATTGCAGTATTAAATGGGTAGTCTAAAGCACACAGGAAAAGAAACACAGGAAAACAAGATAATGAGTGACAGATTGACAGCATTAAGTCCACATGCATCAATAATCACTCTCAATGTGAACGGATTGAACTCTCCAATAAAAAGACACAGAGTGGCAAAATGGATTAAAGAACACGGTCCAACAATTTGTTGCCTCCAGGAAACACACCTCAGCCCCAAGGACAAACACAGACTCAGGGTGAAGGGGTGGAGGACAATACTTCAAGCAAATAGCAAGGAAAAAAAGGCAGGTGTTGCAATTCTCATATCAGACCAAGTGGATTTCAAAATAAGACAGGTAAAGAGAGACACAGAGGGGCAATATATAATGATCAAAGGGACACTTCATCAAGAAGAAATAACGCTTATAAATATCTATGCACCCAACACAGGAGCACCAAGATTCATAAAGCAACTATTAACAGACCTAAAGGAAGATGTTAAAAACAACACAATAGTAGTAGGGGACCTCAACACCCCACTCACATCAACGGACAGATCATCCAGACAGAAAATCAACAAGGAAATAGTGGAGCTGAATGAAAAACTAAAACAATTGGACTTAATAGACATAAATAGAACACTCCACCCTGAAGGAGCTGAATACACATTCTTCTCAAGTGCACATGGAACATTCTCAAGGATAGACCATATGTTGGGAAACAAGGCAAGCCTCTACAAATTTAAAAAAATTGAAATAATAACAAGCATCTTCTCAGATCATAGTGCTATAAGGCTAGAAATTAATTACAAGAAAAAAGCTGAGAAAGGCACAAAGATGTGGAGACTAAACAACACACTACTGAACAAGCAATGGATCATTGAAGAAATTAAAGAAGAAATAAAAAAATACCTGGAAACAAGTGAAAATGATAGCATGCCATACCAACTCATCTGGGATACAACAAAAGCTGTATTAAGAGGAAAATTCATCGCAATACAGGCACATCTTAACAAACAAGAAAAATCCCAAATAAGCAACCTTAAAGCACTAACTGAACTAGAGAAAAAAGAACAAATGAAGCCCAAAGTCAGCAGGAGAGAAATAATAAAAATCAGAGCAGAAATAAATACTATTGAAACGAAAAAGGCAGTAGAAAGGATCAATGAGACAAAGAGCTGGTTTTTTGAGAAGATAAATAAAATTGACAAACCACTAGCCAGACTTACAAAGAAAAAAAGGGAGAAAGCTCAAATAAACAAAATCAGAAATGAGCAAGGAGAAATAACAACAGACTCTGCAGAAATACAACAGATTATAAGAGAATACTACAAAAAACTATATGCCAACAGAATGGATAACCTAGAGGAAATGGATAAATTCTTGGACTCCTACAATCTCCCAAAGCTCACTCAAGAAGAGGCAGACGATTTGAACAGACCAATCACAAGGAAAGAGATTGAAACAGCAATCAAAAACATCCCAAAGAATAAAACCCCAGAACCAGATGGCTTTCCTGGGGAATTCTACCAAACTTTCAGAGAGGATTTAATACCTATCCTTTTCAAGCTATTCCAAAAAATTAGGGAAAATGGAACACTTCCTAACACATTCTATGAGGCCAACATCACGCTGATACCAAAACCTGACAAGGACACCACGAAAAAGAGGACTACAGGCCAATATCACTGATGAACATAGATGCAAAAATTCTAAACAAAATTTTGGCAGCCAGAATTCAGCAATTCATCAAAAGAATCATACATCAGGATCAGGTGGGATTCATACCAGGGACACAGGGATGGTTCAACATCCGCAAATCAATCAGCGTGATACACCACATCAACAAACTGAGGAATAAAAACCACATGATCATCTCAATAGATGCAGAGAAGGCATTTGGCAAGATCCAACAGCCATTTATGATAAAAACTCTGAACAAAATGGGCATAGAAGGAAACTACCTCAACATAATAAAGGCCATATACGACAAACCCATAGCCAACATCATACTCAATGGGCAAAAACTGAACCCCATCCCCCTGAAAACAGGAACGAGACAAGGATGCCCTCTATCACCACTCTTATTTAACATAGTACTGGAGGTCCTGGCCAGAGCAATCAGGCAAGAAAAAGGAATAAAAGGAATCCAAATAGGGAGGGAAGAAGTGAAACTCTCGCTGTTTGCAGACGACATGATCTTATATATAGAAAACCCCAAAGAATCCATTGGAAAACTCTTAGAAGTAATCAACAACTACAGCAAAGTTGCAGGGTATAAAATCAATTTGCATACTGATGTCAAAGAGTGTACTGCCTACATTTTCTTCCAGAAGCCTTATGGTTTCAGGTCTCACCTTTAGGTCTTTAATCCATTTTGAGTTTATTTTGGTGAATGGTGAAAAAGAATGGTCAATTTTCATTCTTTTACATGTGGCTTTCCAGTTTTCCCAGCACTATTTGTTGAAAAGACTTTCTTTTCTCCATTGTATGCCCTCAGCTCCTTTGTAAAAGATAAGCTGTCCATAGATGTGTGGTTTTATTTCTGGGATTTCAATTTTGTTCCATTGATCTGTGCACCTGTCTTTGTACCAGTACCATGCTGTTTTGATTACTGTAGCTTTGTAGTATGTTTTGAAGTCAGGGATTGTGATGCCTCCCGTTTTGTTCTTTTTTCTCAGGATTGCTTTAGCAATTCGGGGTCTTTTGTTGCCCCATATGAATTTTAGGATTCTTTGTTCTAATTCTGTAAAGAATGTCTTTGGGATTCTGATTGGGATGGCGTTGAATCTGTAGATTGCTTTAGGTAGAATGGACATTTTAACTATGTTTATTCTTCCAATCCATGTACATGGAATGTCTTTCCATCTCCTTATGTCGTCATCCAATTCTCTCAAAAAGGCCTTGTAATTTTCATTATATAGGTCCTTCACTTCCTTAGTTAAATTTACCCCAAGGTATTTTATTCTTTTTGTTGCGATTGTGAATGGTATTGTATTCTTGAGTTCTTTTTCTGTTGGTTCATTACTGGAGTATAGAAATGCTACTGATTTATGCATTAAAAGGATCTTTTCGGACACCATGCCTTCTCAGAGAAGGGAAACAATAGAAAGAATAAACAAATGGGACCTCATCAGATTAAAGAGCTTCTTCAAGGCAAATGAAAACAGGATTGAAACAAAAAAACAACCCACTAACCGGGAAAAAAATATTTGCAAGTCATATATCTGACAAAGGCTTAATATCCATAATATATAAAGAACTCTCGCAACTCAACCACAAAACATCAAACAACCCAATCAAAAAAGGGGCTGGAGACATGAACAGACATTTCTCCAAAGAAGATATACTGATGGCCAATAGGCACATGAAAAGATGCTCATCATCGCTGATCATCAGGGAAATGCAAATCAAAACTACACTAAGATATCACCTTACACCCGTTAGAATGACAAAAATATCTAAAACTAATAGCAACAAATGTTGGAGAGGTTGCGGAGAAAAAGGAACCCTCATACACTGCTGGTGGGAATGCAAACTGGTGCAGCCACTATGGAAAACAGTATGGAGATTCCTCAAAAAGCTAAAAATAGAACTACCATACGATCCAGCCATCCCACTACTGGGTATTTATCCAAAGAGCCTGAAGTCAGCAATCCCAAAAGTCCTGTGCACCCCAATGTTCATTGCAGCACTGTTTACAATAGCCAAGACGTGGAAGCAACCTAAGTGCCCATCAACAGACGAATGGATAAAGAAGATGTGGTACATATATACAATGGAATACTACTCAGCTGCAAAACAGAACAAAATCATTCCATTTGCAATAACATGGATGGACCTTGAGAGAATTATGTTAAGTGAAATAAGCCAGCGAGAGAAAGATAATCTGTGTATGACTCCACTCATATAAGGAATTTAAAACTATGGACCAAGAACAGTTTAGTGGATACCAGGGGAAAGGTGGGGTGGGGGGTGGGCACAAAGGGTGAAGTGGTGCACCTACAACATGACTGACAAACATTAATGTACAACTGAAATTTCACAAGATTGTAACCTATCAATAACTCAATTAAAAAAATTGAAAAAAAAAAGAAAGGAAGGAAATTCTAACACATGCTACCACGTGGATGAGCCTTGAGGACACTGCTAAGTGAAGTAATCCAGTCACAAAAGACAAATACTGTATGATTCCACTTTATGAGGTAGCTAAAGTAGATGCACAGAATCTACAGAATTCAGAGAAACAGCAGAACGGTGGCTGCCAGGGGTTGGGAGGAAGGGGAAATGGGGAGTTTTTGTTTAATGAGAGAAAGTTTCAGTTCTGCAATAAAAACCGTTTCAGAGATAGGCTGCACAACAATGTGAATATAGACTCCACACGAAACTGAACTGTACACTTAACATGAGACGCTTTGTTACGCATTGTTTACCACAATAAAACATCATTTTAAAGTTTTTAAAGCAGGAAAGAAGTAAAAAGCATAGAGAAGGCAGGGCAGGCTCCAGTTTCTGATCCAGCGTGTAAGGAGCTTAGAAGTCATGACTTTGTCCTAACAAGTAAAAAGCTGAACAAGCTAACAATCAACTCTGCTTAGATCCATCACAGAACTGAGGTCACAGAGAAACCACTTCCCCTCAAATTAGACAGACAGATAAGTGGAATACAGAGAATCACAATTTACCAGAGCAGAAACCTCCAGGGGAACCAGTACCAGGGTAGGGAAACCAAAACCGCAATTGACAAATCGCTGGAGGCTCAGTGTGAAAACCCCGAGAGTGAAAAACAACGGGGGCTCTCAGTCTGGGAGGGATGCGCCACTGTGTGAGCCACACTCCAAAAGCTGCCCCAGGTTCTCATGCGAAGCTGAGGAAACCCCCGTGTGCTTCCAGCAGGGGGAGGGTAAAAGAACCATCTGGAAACCAGAGCCTAACCTACTGGACTCTTACCCAAGCCTGACTGACCTGGAGGAAGGGAATACCCAACTCCAGCCCACTCCAGCCGTCCCATCCCCCCTAAGAGGCAGGGGGCAGGAGGCAGGGACACCAACTAGAAGCACTTGTGACGTTCACAGCCCAGGGGCACAGGCTCACTAAAAAACTGAGACCTAATCGTAGGACAACCCAACACTTCCCGTCCCCACACACCTGACCACCACATCACTAGAGGCCTCCTCACCTCCGTTCTTCCACCCAGGACATCACGTCCCATTTCCACACAAAATTACAGAGCATATTCAAAGGCAAAAAACACAATTTGAAGAAACAGAGCAAGCATCAGAACCAGACTCAGATATGGCAGAGAGGCTAGAATCATCAGACAGAAATTTAAAACTATAAAACTCTGATGAATCAAAGAAAAATTAAATAAATGAAGAGGTAGCCTATGTTCATGGATAGGAAGACTCAATACTGTCCAAATGTCAGTTTTTTCCAATTTGAACTATAGATTCAACGTCATCCTAATCAAAATCACGACAAGTTATTTTGTGGATACAGACAAACTGGTTCTAAAGTTTATACGGAGAGGCACAAGACCCAGAACTGATAACACAATATTGAAAGAAAGGAACAAAGTTGGAGGACTGACGCTACCCAACTTTAAGACTTTCTATAAAGCTTCAGTACTCAAGACAGTGTGTCATTGCGAGAAGATAGACAAATCAATGGAATAGAACACAGAGCCCAGAAACAGACCTACACAAATATAGTCAACTGATCTTTGACAAAGAGGTAAAGACAGCAATACAATGGAGCAAAGACAGTCTTTTCAACACATAGTGCTGGAACAAATGGACATCCAAATGCACAACAATCTGGACACAGACCTTACACCATTCATAAAGATTAACTCCAAATGGATCACAGACTTACATGTAAAACATAAGACTATAAAACGCATACAAGATAACATAGGGGAAAACCTAGATGACCTTGGGTATGGCAATGACTTTTTAGATACAATCAAAGGCACAATCCATAAAAGAAATAATTGATAAGCTGGACTTCATTAAAATTTAAAACTTTTGCTCTGCAAAAGACACATCTGATAAAGGACTGTTATCCATAAAATACAAAGAACTCTTAAAACTCAACAATAAGAAACCAAACAACCTGATTAAAAAATGGTCCAAAACCCATCACAGACACTTCACCAAAGAAGATATACAGATGGCAATCAAGCATATGAAAAGATGCTCCATATCATATGTCATCAGAGAAATGCAAATTAAAACAACAAGATAACCACTGCATTCCTATTAGAATGGCTAAAATCTGAAACACTGACGACACCAGATGCTGGTGAGGACGTGGAGCAACAGGAACGCTCACACTTTCCTGGTGGGAACACAAAATGGTACAGACACTGTGGAAGACAGTTTGGTAGTTTCTTACAAAACTAAACATTCTCTTAGCAAACGATCCAGCAATAGCACTCGTTGGTATTTACCCAAAGGAGTAAAACCTGCACACAGATGGTTCTAGCTCTGTTCATACCTGTCAAAACTTGGAACCAAGCAAAATGTCCTTCAGTAGGTGAGTGGATAAACAGAGTGTGGGACATCCAGACAACAGAGTATTATTCAGTGCTAAAAAGAAATGAGCTATCAAGCTGTGAAAAGACACAGAGGGGCCTTAAATGCATGTTATTAAGTAAAAGAAGCCAATCTGAAAAGGCTACATACTGTATGATCCCAACTATATGACCTTCTGGAAAAGGCAAAACTATGGAGACAATAAAAAGATCAGGGGTGAGGGAGGGGTGAACAGGGGGAGCACAAAGGATTTTTAGGGCAGTGAAACTACTCTGTATGATACTATAATGGTGGATATATGTCCTTATAAATTTGTCCAAAACACCAAGAGTGAACCATAATGCAAACTACGGACTCTGGGTGATAATGATGCGTCAACACAGCTTCATCAATTGTAACAAATCTACCACTTTGGTGGGGGATGTCAATAATGGGGGAAGCTGTGCATGTGTGGGGGCAGGAGATACATGGGAAATCTATGCATCTTCTGCTCAATTTTGCTATGAACCTAAAAGTCTCTAAAAAAAACTGTCTATTAAAAATAATAAATAAAACAGGGGCCAGCCCAGTGGCATAGTAGTTGAGTTCGCACGCTCTGCTTTGGCAGCCCAGGGTTTGTGAGTTTGGATCCCGGGCACAGACCTGCACACCACTTGTCAGGCCATGCTGTGGAGGCGTCCCACATATAAAATGGAGGAAGGCTGCCACAGATGTCAGCTCAGGGACAATCTTCCTCAAGCAAAAAGAGGAGGACTGGCAACGGATGTTAGCTCTGGGCCGATCTTCCTCACACACAACGTATATACTACATAAGTAAATAAATAAACAAAAACAATCTATCTTAAAGGGGGGGAAGAAGTGAGTGGGGTTGTTGAGAGGACTGCAATTTTAAATAGGGGAGCTGGGGTGGGGCTCAATAAGAAGGTGGCACCTGCGGAGAGACTTGAAGGAAGCCACGAAGAATGTTTAGAGGAGAATGATCCAGGCAGAGAGAAGATGGAGGAGAAAGGCATAGAAAAAGGAGCGCGCTTAATGTAGTCAAGGAACATGGACGGTGCGGCCAGACCTGAGGAACGAAAAGGACAGAAGCAAGAGATGGAGTGGACGAAGTGGAGAGATCATCAAGGAAAGCTCGGTGGTCACTGGGAGGACTGGTTTCTCCTCTGAGAAACAGAACCATCAAAAGGTTCTGAGCAGAGGAATGAAATATTCCGACATGAATTTTAAAGGGGTCAATTTGAACTATATGGTTCCATTTATCTATAGTTGAAAAACAAGCAAAACTAGTCCACGGTGACAGTGGTTACCTCTGGGGAGAGAGGGACTGGAAGGAGGCTGCTGGGCGTGCTCTGTGGACGGCAGAGTCCCGGCAGTTACATGTGAAGTCTCCAAGCGATAGAAGGTTTGTGCACTCTACTGTGTGTTGCATCTCAGTAACAGAAAATAGAGACAGATGACCTAAACAGAGAGAAAGACCGACATGACTGCTGTGCCAAAACAGACTACAAAGGGTGCGGGCGAGAGCAGGAAGGCCAAATAGGAGCGCACTGCAGTAATCCAGGCAACAGACAGTGTGGCCTGGCCCCGGATGGTGGCCACACGAGTGGGAAGAAGTGGCCAGGTGTTGGCCACTTGAAAGTAGAGTCACAGGATTTGCTCCTGGAGTAGGTGAGGCGGGAGACAGAGAGGAGGCAAGGATGACTCCAGGGGTTGCGGTCTGAACCTGTGGCAGGACGGAGCGGTGATCAGTCCAGACGGGGACGACAGCCCGTGATGCAGTCTGTGGACAGAGCAGCTGAGAAGGACGGTCAGGGGTTCAGTGTGGGACATGTTATTTATGAGACGTGTATTAGTCGTCCAGATGGAGAGTTAAAGAGGCTGTTGAACATATATATCTGGAATTCAGGCGAGAGAATGGGCTGAAGAATAAATCTGGGAGTCAACAACAAATAGATGGCTTATAAAGCCATGATCTGGACGAGACTGTCAAGGAACTGAGCGAATACAGGGAAACGAGACGGCAAAGGTCTGAGCCCCAAGGTGACCATGCTCGTTTACTGGCAGAGCCCTAGAATGACCAGCAGAGGAGACAAGCGCAAAGGCAGCGGGGCGGAAGGAAACGTGGCGGAGCGCAGAGTTCTGTGGAAACCTAGCAAAGAACGTCTTTCAAGAAGAGCTCAGGGCCCAGCCCGGTGGCGCAGCGGTTAAGTGCGCACGTTCCACTTCGGCGGCCCGGGGTTCACCAGTTTGGATCCCCGATGTGGACGTGGCATCACTTGGCAAGCCATGCTCTGGCAGGTGTCTCACATATAAAGTAGAGGAAGATGGGCACGGATGTTAGCTCAGGGCCAGTCTTCCTCAGCAAAAAGAGGAGGACTGGCAGCAAATGTTAGCTCAGGGCTGATCTTCCTCAAAAAAAAAAAAAAGAAGAAGAGCTCAATTCTGTCAAGTGAAGCTGATGGTTCACGTAAGATGACTAAGAAGTGACCATTAAATTTAACAACGTGGACGTCACTCTGAAGAGCAGGTTTGGTAAAATGATGGAAGTGAATGAAAGCTTTATTAGAATGACTTTAAGAGAGAAAATAAGGAAATGAATTGGAGATAACAAATACCAGATGATTTTTTAATTCTGCTAAAAACCAGAGCAAAAAGTGGGAAGGCCGTTGACAGAAGTGGTATCAAAGGTTTTTCTTAAGATGGAGAAAAAAGCATGTTGGCGTATTGATAGAATAGGATCCAGGAAAAAGGGAAAATGGGACAAGTTCTGAAAGAGGAGCAATGTTCTCGGGCAGAAGCGGGAAAGTGGGCTCTAGCAGCAGTGCTGAGAGAGCAGCGGTCACCCGTGGTGCCGGGCGGGAGGGCGGAGCACGTGGGCACGGGTGTCAGTGGGCAGGTGAAGGCAGGCACAGTGACAGGAGTCTGGTGAAGCTCTCTTCTGAGTGTTGTGGCTTCTTCACTGAAGTAGAGAGCAAGGTCATCTTAAAGTGACGCCAGGGCGAGAGTACTACAGGTCATCTAGGTGAGTGGAAAATACAGAATGACTGCCAGGCAACTTTCTGGCCCCCTGGAAATGCACGTTATGAGTTACAGTGAAACCAAGCAGCAGGTTGTGTTTTTACACCCAGTCTTGTTCAGCCGACCAGAAGAAGGCCCCGAGGAGATGGCCAGACTGAACCAGGGTTGGGGCTCTGTGAGTCTAACAAAGCAAGAGAAGGATGAGGGAATTGCAGGCGTGTGCGAGGGAACTTCAGCTCAGTCGGTAAAGAGGGACGAGAACATTAAGAACACGTGGAAAACACTGACACTGCAATAGGACCAATCAACGGAAGGTCCCAATGAGGGCTGAAGGATGTTGGAGCCAGGGTACTAGCGGGAGTGAGCCTGAACGACGGGAGACCGTAATCAGAGAGGGACTTCGGGGAACTGAAGTTACCGAGGGGCTGCAGGAAGTGGTGACGTCAAACACTAAGATGTGAGCAGGTGGGCACAGCACTGGGATTTTTAGGGCAGTGAAACTACTCTGTGATACTCTAACGGTGGATACACATTACACACGTGTTCAAACCCTCAGAGTGTACAACGCCAAGAGCGAACCGGAATGTAAACTGGGGACTTTGGTGACCATGATGTGAACGTAGGCTCATCAGTTGTAACAAATGTACCCCTCAGGTGGGGGATGTGATAATGGGGGAGGCTGTGCGTGTGTGGGAGCAGGGAGTACATGGGAAATCTTGGTAGCTTCCCCTCAATTTTGCTGTGGACTGAAACTGCCCTAAAAAAATAGTGTTAACAAAAAAATGAAAATAAAAAAGCTAAAGTATGATGGTGGGAATGCTGGGGGTGGGGAGGAGGGGAAAGGAAATCACTGGAGAGAGAAATGGCTGAGAGGAGAAGGTGCTGCAAGGGTCCGCACGCCGCACCTGACAGCAGCACAGACGGCCCCGGCCAGTGATGGGGACAGCGCGTTAACCAAGCTCAAGGCCCTGAGAAGTTAGGGGTGGTGACCCGAGCGCCAGCAGATGACAGCAGCAATAAGGGTACTAGATGACGTAGTCCGATAAGATTCAATTTAAAAAGAGGGGAAAGGAGAGAGGGAACACGGTCTGAGCCATAAGAGAGAAAAGGTGACACAACAACGATCCTTTAAGAAAACCCAGGGCAAAAGAGAAACATTAAGTGGGATTCGAGGAGATGCCAAATGCCTGCTTCTCTGCAAACCGATCCCTTCCACTGATTGCACTGTGAGCCGGGAGCCACCAGGTGGAGCCCCTGCTCAGCCCATAACCACCACCAAGGCCTCGGAGGTGCTGGGAAGTCAGCCTCCCTCCAGACCCTGCCCTCTCCACCACTCTGCCTCCCTGAGTACATCTTTCTCCGTCCTCTCGTCTTTCCTTCTTTTGGTCTCCCCTTCTTTTCCCAGCCTACATGCTTCCTCATTCTCAAAAATATATATATTTTTCTTTTGAGGAAGATTAGCCCTGAGCTAACATTGGCTGCCAATCCTCCTCTTTTTGCTGAGGAAGACTGGCCCTGAGCTAACATCCGTGCCCATCTTTCTCTACTTTATATGTGGAACACCTGCCACAGCATGGCCAGGATCCGAACCGCTGAACCCCGGGCCACTGAAACAGAAGGTGCGAACTTAACCGCTGCGCCATGCGGGCAGCGCCTACATTTATATATTTTTATAAGAAAGAAACCTTTTCCCTTATTCCCATCCACTTTTCCTACTTTGAGGGCCACACACAAAAACACGTGTTTTCCGCCTTTTGCCTAGTGGTACAGTAAACACCCTTACCAGTTCACACACAGGGTGGAGGGGATGAGGGAGTGAATTCAGCAGGGGCCACGGAACACTTTACATGAGTAGCTACAAAGGCTCGGTATTGGCAGAGCAGTTGTTGGAAGACAAACAGACGACGCTTCCACACAGGCTTTACAAGAGCTCAGCCTCGTAAACATGCCGGAAGGCCGTTCAACTGCACACTTGAAAGAGATGAACTTTACAATACATCAATCTTATCTCAATAAAGCTGTCTTAAAAACCCCTGCTCATCCCGACTGAAACATTCCCCCCAACAAATCCCATGTAGACGAGTTTATATGCAGTTTTCCCTTTCAGAAGAGGGAAATATTAAACTTGAGTACAGGCTCGTCTGTAAACTATAATTCTGAATTAGCGGAGTCCAGGAATTATATTGCTTTTTTATTCATTCGTCTTTTAGTGCCAATTTTATATGTTCTGTTCAAGACTCATGAGATGAATCAACCCACATGCCACAAGGAGCGAAAAAGCTAAACCTGGATAATCTACAGCGGACACTTGGAGGAAATATAAAGAGTTATCACCCTTCGCTACTCAAAACCCTTTGAAGATGCTCGCTGCTCTTGGGCTACAGTCCAAACTCCCCAGCGTGGCAGGGGAAGCCCTTCAGGACCTGCCTGCGAGCTCCTCGGCCTCAGCTGCAGACGCCACCCGGGCTGTGCTCTCTTGCGGCCCCACCACCTTGCGCCTTCTCCTCTCCTCCAGGCTGTTACTCGCTTCACTGGTAACTGTTTCTCGGTCCTTCACATCTCACCTTAAACAGTAGGCCCCCCACCCCCGGAAGCTCCTGGAGCGCCTCCTTCCTGAAACCCCAGGCCAGGTGGGCCTCTCTCTCTTGCTCTGACAGAGGCTGTATTGATCCCGTCACAGCACTTATCAGACTGCATTCAAGCCTTATTTATTCGTTTGTCTCTCCACCCTGTTTCTTATTCACTGCTGTGTTCTCGGTACCCAGCAGGAAGCCTAGCACATAATTAACGCTTAAAATTTGATGAATGAATGGCTGAATGAGCCCCCTAATTCTTAAATGGCTGGGCACCCTTTGGCACTAACCATTAACAGAAAATAGTAAAAATGATGTAAGTGAACTACTCACAGGTTACAAAGGAGAAAACAGCGGGCAAGCGCAGACCCAGCTGGCACAGACATCAGGTCCCGGGGCGAGGCCTGGATGACCTCATCTGGAGCCCCCAGCCGCCTGCACAGTGTCGTGTCACAGGGCTTTCCCTGCTAGACAATGCCACTTCTGGCTGTCAGGTCTACACCATGGAAATGGGACATAAAAACCGCAAATCACTCACAGGCTGTCTAGCTCTAGTTATTGGACCCAGCGTTGGAGAAGCAGCAGAAAATATTTCTGGATCTTCTTCCACTCCTCAGAACAGGATTTCAGAGCCAGAACGTAGTTAAAAGATATTTAGTCCATTGGTTTTCAAACCGGGCTCAGCAAATCCCCTCAGGGGTCACGGAGGGGAAAGCAGGCGGGGAGAAGGCCCGAGCAGGCCGGACTCCGGGCTCCTTCTCTCCTTGGTCAACCAAAGCAACTGATTCCGGCTTCTTAACACACTGGGCGCCCCCACATGATGGTAAAGAAAGCTCTGCTGCTCTAGGTACAATAAAACCAGCTGGGACTGGCCCAGTCCCCTCACTTTCAAAATGAAGGAACTGTGATCAGAAGTAAATGTGATTTCTCCAGCAACTCAAAGCCAAGGACTTCAGTCTCCTGCCTCTGTACCCAGGACTCTTCCCGTCGTGCAAAATCACCTCCCTACGAACTCTGAAGAGTTTGTACAAAGGGAGGAGTTCTTATTATACACAGACCAATAACAACCAAAAAGTATCAAGGGAACAAATAAAGGACAACCACAAATCGAGCACTACTCTACCTACCACGGATAATACAGTCAGTACTTAATACACGTGCTTTCTCTGGGAATCCAAGATGCACTGTTTACTTTTCCCTAAATCACTTCCCTGAGGTTTTCTCATCCACACGCGGATGATATGGTGGTCCCGGCACGGAGAGCGCTGAGCAGAATGCCTTGCTCATAAGTCACAACAAACAGTAGCTGTTACTAACTCTATTCGACCTTCACAATAACCTTATGGGATGGGGACCCTCACACTTGCCCAAGGTCACAGCTAGTGAGAAGGATGGCCAGATGGCGAGCCCAAGTCTACGTCCAAAGTCCAGATTCTTTCAAGAATGCTACCCTGTTTGGCCAAGTCATTGATCTTCTCTATGCCTCAGCTTCTTCCTCTGAAAAAATAAAAGAATATCAACCTGACCTACCTCACAGCAAAAAATAAAGTCAGCAGAAGCACTCTGAAAAGTCCTGTGTGTATCTAAGGTAGGCTTCATGAGGCAGCATCCTCCTGGAAGAGCGACTCGCTAAGACGAGCCTTCTGTCTCAAAGAAGGAAATGGAAGGAAAACGGCATGAGGGTGTCACTTACCTCTGACCTTTGGCCCTAAGCACAGTCAGAGAAAGAAATGGCTTGGTACCTCCAGGACCCTCCACGAAGGGAAGGGGTAATGCCTCTCTTCCCAGGACCTGCCCCGGGAAGCACGTTTACCAGGTGACATTCGTTCACTCAGCTGCCACCTGTGCAACATCTAAGATGCCTCCAGCATCTTGCCGAGTGATGAAAGAGATCAAGACCTGACCCCTGCCTTTAAGGAACCAGGAAGAGAGAACCAATTATAAACAACAAGGACGCCTTCCGGCCCACCCCGCTGGGTGCCCACCCTCTGCTCCGTCCTCCGCCCCCGCTCTCCTCGCTCAGTGCGTTCTGCAGTCTGACACATGTGCCCGGAAGCTCAGAAGGGCTTCATGGTGCCCGAGGGTGGGTCTGGGAAGGAAACTGTTTATGTTAAACCTCAGAAATCAGGGAAGTGAAGAGAGGGAAGGGTGGTCCCATCCTTTAATGCCAAGTTCCCCCTGTCACGTGTCTGGCTCAGTTCCAATTCCTACTAGAAAGATACAGCACCAACCGTCTCTCCTGCGGGCCCCTTTCTGCCAAAGTTCTAGAACCCAGTGCCAAGGGGCCCTGTCCAGCACCCTGAAGGCTGGCGCTTCCTCCTGTCCTAGTCTGAAGGTCTAAAGGTCGAACACAGACCATCAGCAAACTTGCCCTGCCCCCTCCCCAACACAGCAGCCAGGAGTCACTCCTGTTCCCAAGCGTCAAGGAAAGCAGGGTCGGCAAACTTCTTTCAAGTTAGCATGGCACACATGTAAGGAGACAAGCTAGTTTGACAGCAAGTGTTCTAGGCTTTGTAGGACCTAAGGTCTCTGCCTCGACTACTCAACTCTGCCGCCGTGGCACGAAGCAGCACGCACACCACATAAGCGAATGACACGGCTGTTTCAATTAAACTTTATTTACAAAAACAGGCAGTGGGGCCTGAGGACCAGCTTGCCATCTCCTGATCTAAAGGAAAATGGGAAAACTATTTTTAAGCAGCTTCCTCCTGACCAGCTATTTACCTTCTTAAAACCTTAGGCTGTCCACAGCTCACCACCACTTCTTGAGAGTTTCTGTTCTAATTACTGGGCTTAGATGATTTTTCCCAGAATCCAAATTCATGTATTTTAGATATGCAGACCTCAGAATCAGCAGCCCAACTAGCATGCAGAGATTCTCCAGGTTGGAAAGGATTCAGACCATCTGATCCAGGCTTGCCCTCCACGCAGAAGCCATCCGGCTCCGGCTCAAACGTGTCCACCGAGCGCAAGGACACTCACTTCCTCCCAAGGCGACTCCTTCCACCTGCGGACAGCTCTGCGCTAAGACATCCTACTTACCTCTCTCCTCAGCACATTTAACCACCTGATTACTGGCGAATTTGTTTACTGTCTGACTCCTTTTACCAGAATGTAAAATTAATGAGATCAGAGATGGGGTTTCTTGGGTTTGTAGCTGTTTTTACTGCTGTGTCTCCAGCACTTTGAATGGTGTTTGGGACATAAAGGGTATAAGAGAATTGTTGAGGGAGGGTATAAAAGGAGGGTAGGAGGGGAGGGGGGAAGGTGAGAAGGAGGGAGAGAGGGAGGGAGGGAGGGAGAGAGGGAGAGAGAGAGAGAGGGAGACAGAGGGAGAGAAAGGGAGACAGAGGGAGAGAAAGGGAGACAGAGGGAGACAGAGGGAGACAGAGGGAGACAGAGGGAGAGAGGAAAGGGGCAGACAAAACAACGCTGCATTTGGGAAACTAAGTCAGCCAGTAGAACTGCCGTGAGAGGCACAAGGGGCCGAGCAGAGCAGCGAACTGACGAGGCTGGAGTGAGGACAGGGTGTGACATGGAAGCCCCTGAAATCTCAGCGCCAGTGCAGAGGCTGAGCCGGTATTGGAGGAACACTTTGGGGGGAATTTAGAATTCCCCTTTCTCCCTCCTCCTTCCAAGCCTCCTCTGCCCCATCCTGACCGTGAACGTCTCCCTGGGGCCCCTGTTCTCCGAAGCCTTTGCAAACAGCCGCTCCCCCAACACAAGTGCACCACCCTCAACTTTGTAGATGCTTCTATCACTGTGCGCACGAGGCTGACCTGCTTCTCTATCCGTGGGCCTCTGCTGGGCCCTGAGCTCTGACAGCAGGGACTGTGTCATCCTTGTTTTTCTGGGCTGGGCACTGAATACTGTGATGGGACAATGTAGGACCCTTTTAAATGTTTGGTAAATAAATGAAGGTAACAGTCTTATTGTGTTTTGTACTGGCCAGACTACACCCAGGGAACTGGGGTCAGATCTGGACACTCTATTCGAGGAAAGATACTGAGCCTTTGTGCCAAAGCTGCACAGGCATCGGCGAAGAGACCAGGTGAGTCGTGTAAACGAGGGGCGGGGCCCGGGAGGACGACGGCTAAGAGGGGAGAGCGGGCTCTGCTTTCATATGAAATGTCTCAAAAGGAGTCAACTAATTTAAAGCTTTTTAAAAAGGAAATAAAAATAACACTGCTGTGTAGACCCACCGAAACACACCCTTCATGCCTGCGAACTCTGGATACAGAAAGCAGATCTGCAACCTGTTTTGGACAAAGGGATTTAAGCACGGAAGTAACATAATCAGAACTGCATTTTAAAAGAACATTCTGACAGCATAAACTAAGGTGCTATCGTACCAGTCCGGGCAGGAGGCAGGGTGAGGGCCTGAGCTCAGACAGGAACAGCGGGGTAGAGAGGTGGGGGGATCTAAAGACGACCTGCTCAACCCGGTGTGAACGAAGCCAGGACGGCGGGCACTCATCTGGCGGCCGCATTACCAGTTTGTAGGTTCATACTGAATTTTTTTCAAATAAACTGCTATTAAATCTAACTAATTTTTGATAGTCTAAATACAGGACTCAATTTTTCTTTCTTTTGCAGGCATATGGTGCAAATTAGAATTTGATCCTGCCTTCAAAATACGTCCAGAACCCATTACTCTCCGGCTACCCACCATCACCCCTCCCCTGTCCACTGACTGAAAAAGCTTCCACCGACCTGGTCTCCTGCTTCAGCCAGAGCCCACCTCCCCCCACAGGCTATCCCCACAGCAACCAGAGTAAGCCTTTCAAACACAAGTCAGATCTGTCGCTCCTCTCTTCTCCACTCTGCAGAGGCTCCCATCTCGCCTAGAATAAAATGCCCTCCAGAGGCCTAGCCCAGGCTCTAAGGCCCCGTGCCCAGGGCCTCGCTGTGTGCTCCAGGCCTCCCGCACCACGCACTCCAGGCCGGCCTCACTACGTGATCTGGGCTCTAAAGCCCCGCAGCCCGGGCCTCACTGTGTGGTCCGGGCCTCCCGCACCACGCGCTCTGGGCTCTAAGGCCCAACATGCCCCGGGCCTCGCTGCTTCTCTGCTCTCGTCTCCTACTGCTCTTTCCCTGCCACACACTCCAGCCACACTGGCCTCCGCGGGGCCTCGGACAGGACAAGTCACACTCACACCTCAGGGCTTTTACACTTGCTCTTGCCCCTGCCTGGGATGCTTTTCTCCCAGACGCATCTCCCTGGCTGGATCCCTCACTTCTTTCAGATCTTGGCTTAAAATATCACTTCATCAGGGGCCTTCCCTGATCACCTATAGAAAGCGGCAACCCCTCAGCCCCCATCTCTCTCTAGCACCACACCCTGCCTGTGTTTTGCTGAGCACCTATCATGAGGGGGTGTTACTTATCTATTTACCTATTTGTTTGTTTGTTTATATCCAGTTATTCATTTGTTTTTATCTGTTTCTACTCATTAGAATATCGTTCTTGAAAGCAGGACTTTCTGTTTCGTTTAATGCTGTGTACTTAGCTGCGAGAACTGTGCTAGGCATGCAGTGAGTGGCCAATTTTATCATCAGAATCTAAGTCCCACCATCTAGCAAAATACTCTATGTATAATTGGTACATGTAATCAGTTTTGTGGATGAAAATTATTATTTTACCCCCAAAATTCGTCAAGTATATTAAAAAAAAAAAAGTAGTGCTCCAATAAAAAGAGACTAAAGTATCATCAGAAAAACCAATGAGCAAATGAATACTGAGCCACTCCATCCGACCAGAAATTAACTTCACAACCCAGTTCCCTAAGGTAGGAAAAACGCTCCCGGGAAAGGAACAGAAGAAGAATCCGGAACCAATGAACATGGCAAGCGCTTGCCCCAAGTTTCCCGCTCCCTCGAGAAGAGCCGGGACCGTCCCTAAGGGCCTGCTTCCCGGGAAGGGCCACCCCAGGAAGTGCTCTGACTAAGCCTGCTTTCCCGCGTCCAGCCGCCCCCTTGCCTAGAACCCAGCTCCCAGACCACGCTGTGGCTGCCCTACTGCTCTGCCCTCCCAGAGAACCTTTCTCGAACAACCATCAGCTGCAGCTGGTGACCAGGACCACGAGCTCCTCTGGCCACTCACTGCTCGGGCTTCTTCTGCTTCACTGTACTCTCCACTGCCCTGGTCAACACCAACCAAGAAGATGCTGGCACACAGACTCCCGAAAGGCCTAGAAAAAGGAGCTAGTGTTGATCAAAAGGTTTTTTTGTTTGTTTGTTTATTTTGCTTTGCTTTTTAAAGATTAAATCAGTCTCTGCTTCAACCAAAAAGTAACTTTCCCAAAAGAGAAACATCAAGCGCAATGAAAATAACCCGGGTTTGAATCTAGTCCTACCGCACGCTGCCTGCGCGAACTCGGAGAAGTTATTTGACCCCGCTAAGCTCACTTCCTCGTAGTAAAAACAGTGGCACTTACCTCACGGGGTTGATGTAAATATTAAGGGAGATAATGCACGTCAAACAGGACTGTGCCTGGCGTGGAGTAAGCATGCAGTAAAGGGGAGGCAGGAGAAGGATGTCAACTCCACACTGAGCCCTCCCTCTCTTGTAATGGTGGGCAAATCCTGGAGACTTCGAGAACCACCCAGCATCGGTGCGGCCGGGTTCACCATACAACAGACTTACCATTTAGGTAATTTAAGCTTTCCGTCCACACTTCCGGCTGCTCCCCGACGTCAATGGCTAGGAAGCAGTCGCTGTCTTCCAGTGGCAGCTGCCCCTTGACCTGGACAGAACACACAGAAAGGAAGAGGCAGGTAGAACAGGACTCGCACCAAGACTGAGTGGACCCGAGGGCCTGTCCCCAAGACCCTCACACACAGTGGCCGTCAGACAGATGAGACGGGCTCCGGGCCCAGACGCTGCCTCGGAAGGAAGCAGGCGTTCTCTCTCTCAGGGAAGATAGGGAGTTTGGCTCCAGGAGCTGCCCCTTCCCCACCGGATCACACGGTCCTGGGTGGACGACATTGTCTCTCCTTAGATTAACAGACCTATGCACTCCCCAACCGGCTAAGGATCCCTCCGACATCCTGGAACTGGGAGGGGCCTCAGAAATCAGCTAGTTAAATGCCCTCATTTCAGAGAAGGAAACTGAAGCTTGGAAAGGCTGAGTCACACAACTGCTTATGGCTAAAGCCGGGATTCTACTAAAAGTAAGATGTTCTGGAAGGCGGGTAAGAAAAAGTGGAACATCTGTGGAGTATCTACCACACCCCAGGCAATGTGTTTTATGTTTTACAGAAGACAACACAATAACGTCACCTCCTTATAAATAAAGAGTCTAAATTTCAAGAAGTCAAGTGACTTGCCCAAGGTCTCATGGCTTGCTAGTCAACAGTGGCCAGGATTTAACCCTAAGTCTGCCTGACCACAACAGCCACTTCCCCGTGCTGCCTCTCACCGGGTTGCCTTCTAGACTAGGTCCCCAAAAGGGCCTAAACCACCCAGAATCAATTAGAACTAAAATAGGGCTTCTCTGTCACAAACTCACCCTTCGGCTTTGTAACAAGCCTTCTGCAGGAGAGCTGAGAAGCCTGCTGACCCATCGAAGCTTGCCCCTAACATCAGAGAGGAGTTCCTGGAAGCGGAAGATCTGGGTCAGACTCCTGTCTGTCTCAGTCTGGGTAAGAATGGAAAGACGGCTTCTAAGCTAGCGGTCCACTGAAGCTTTTATACACGGTCTCACACCCCAACAACTATCCCCTCTTTTCATCACAACCGCCACCCCCCCTCACGTGTCCCACAGACCACTGTGTGACCTCCTTCCAAGGCTGCGGGTCCCTTTAATCCGATTTCCACACCTCCGCCACCAACCCCACCACATACGCACAATGGAATCCAGGGAGCTGGAAGGCTAGAATTAGGATGGAGAAATAATGAAATGGCCGTTTTTCACAATGACTTAAAAAAAAGATGAAGGCCTAAAGCCTCACATCAACAAGCCCTGAAGAGAAACGCATGAAAGGAGCCAGACAAGAAGTGGAGAAAAAGACCTGTAGCAGGGGCAGCACCCAGGGGTGGCTAGGTGGGTGTGGGAGAAGCTTCCCGGGCTCCCGCCCCCCCGCCAGACTGTAAAAAAGTCAGTCTAAGCAGAGGAAGTGAGGCTGCTATTGAAACAGCCTCAGGACGGGCCCTAGGCCTTCTGTCCTGCCCCCCACCTGTCTCTCCCCCTCTCCACCCACCTTACACACACACACACACACCCCTTCCTCTGCACAGCCCAGAACCTCCCTACCTAAAAGTTCTGCACTCCAAGAAGTGGCCACACGAACGTGACTCTCTCCACAAAGGCCTCTGCAGCCCCGACAGGGACCCTGCCGGCAGCTCCTGCCCCCAGCTCCTGCCAAGTGTGCCGCCCGTCCCTAAGGCCCAGGGGGCTATTCTCCAAAACAGGATAGAAGGCATTGCCAAAGCCCAAACAAACAGGAACTCCAGATCCTGAGCTGTGTTCAAGTGCCGACATTCTCCTCATTTCTAAGAGGTGGAACCAAGCGGCGGGTGATTTCTTTCCTTTGCTTCTGAGTGTCATTTACCTCTTGCACCCTCAGCAAACCGGCGCGGAGAGACGAGGATGACTGTGAACACCCTCACGCTCCACTGCTGCCCCTTCAGAGAGCTCTGCACCCTAACCGAGCCCCCGACGCACACCCTCAGGCAGCTCTGCTGGGGCTTCCTGTTGTTACTACTGGGGCGATGGTGGTGGCAGAGTGTGTGTGTGTGTGTGTGTGTCTGTCTCTAAGCAGAGACGAGAGGACCCTTACAGATCTAAGTCCAACCCCGTCATTTTCCAGAGGAGAAGGTGAGTCCCCGGGAGAAGAGACTCGCCCAGGGTTGCAGAGCAAGCTACAGTGAACACGGCTGAGTCCACATGAGATCGCCAGCAGCCCCGTGGAGGGACGCGCCTGTCCACGCCGTCTGATTGCTAAGATCAAAGCTCTCCCAAACGGGCACCACCTTTGTTCCCAAAACCCTTGGACGATGGATAGAAACGCTCCAGGGAACTCTGCTTCCAGTACGATCCTCCCACAGAAAACAATTACAAACTCTGGATAAAATACAAAAACAACTATCTGAAGTGAACAAACACCGGAAGATTCTGGAGAGAAGCTGGAAACTGGAAGAAGGGACTGGTGTGGGACGACTTCCCCATTTTCAGATCTTTGACCAAGGGCTGTCCAGCTGAAGTTCCAGTTAAGAAACAAACCCTAGGCTTTCTGTCCAGAGGGAGCAGACGGAGTCGGAGCAGACAGAGAGCGGGAAGGAAGGAAGGAGAGCCCGAGCGGCGTCCCAGGTGCGTGAGCTCTGCCGCGACTTCTGCCTGCCCCGCACCCGCGTGCACAGGGCCAAGTCCAAGATCCTCAGCCAAGGACCAGGGCTCTGGACTGAAATCCCACTGCCACCCACTGCAGGCGACACAGTTCGCAGTTTTGAGTCTAACCAAGTTAATCACCTAGTAAAATTAAAACATCAACAGAAACCACAGTCTCTACAACACAACATTCATAAGGTTCCGGATACAATCGCAAATTACCAAAAAAAAAAAAAAATTAAACCCCTTTGCAAGGAAAAACACAATCAGCAGGGGGCAACTCCAAGATGACCCAGGTGTTGGAATTACCAGACGAGCATATTAAAGCAGCCACGATAACTAAGCGGGAAAACTGGAAATTTTTTTTAAAAGAGGAAATTTTAGAACAGAAATGCAGTATCTAAAAATTTAAAAATTCCCTGAATGGGCTTAATAACATAATGGAGAGGACAGAGAAAAGAGTCAATGAAACTTGAAGATAGATCAAGGGAAATTACCCCAACTGAAGTCACTCTGGGTCACTGCAGCCTCTAGAAGCACCACGCCAGGCCCTTCACCTGAGTGCGCACGGTGATAACTTTCCTTTCCATTCTCAGAAAAATCACATGCAAGAGAACTCGAATGACGGGGGACCACAGAGAAACCATCACCTGCAATTCCCCCAGGCCAGGCCCCCCTCACCTCCTCATCAACCTCGAGAGGCCTTCCAGACCCGAGCAGAGAAGAAGGGGTGACGGTGGGAACGAGAGGGCAAGAGAAAGATGTAAACGTGAGACGACCGTAACAGCCAAGCCCTGGGAGTCAGATCTGGGCCCACTGGGCGCACTGAGAGGCAGGCAGACAGTCGTTTCTCCCTATAACTGCTGAGGTGGCACTCTCAGCATTGCTCGGGGGAAAAAGCCAGGAGAGGTTTTAATGTTTTTTCTGCCCCACGCAGTCTCTTCACCAAAAAGCCAACCTGGTAAAGCGGTTGACAGCAGGACGAGGCGGGACCGTCGGTGGGTCCGGGGCTGAAGAGGGCCAGCAGCTGGGTGAGGGCTAGCTAACCTAGACGCACGCAGACTGGGAGAGCGCGAACCCGAACGCCACTGAGCAGCTCCCGCGCTGTCACTTCACGTGGGGCTCCGGCCACTCCAGGTAAAAGCAGAGGGAAGAACAGACGCTGCAGGAGACGTGTCCATTTCTGTAGGCCCTGCCTCCTTCTCATCCCCTCCTCCCACCTCGCAGCCCACCTGCCCACAAGGGAGGAGAACCCAGGGCAAGGGATCTCTTCTGACTCGGGTGAGAAACTGAGAAGATGATGTGCCCTCTAACCGTAAAGAACCTTGGACTGGGGGTTCTACCACCAACACCCTGTCGGAGCCCAGACACGTCTTTTATGCTCTCTGGGTCTCAGTTTCATCAACTGAACAAAAAAGTCGGACGAAATGCTATCTAAGATCCTTTCCAATAAGGACATGTATGACATCCTTATCCATGCTACCTCCATCTGCTCTTGAAGAAACTAGAAATAACAGGTCCCAAAAAGCAGAAGTGGAGACATGCCAATTTATTTGATTCATTAGAGTATCTCAGGGTTATACAATTATTCACATTTTTTTTAAAGATTTCATTTTTTTTTCCTTCGAGCACTCTGGAAGCACTCATTAATAAGCAATTGATAAGACTAGCTTGTGATCAGGGTATCCCTCCAGGACCACACGTGGCTCTGTGGTTTCCTTTCCTAATAAGTCATCTCTAACGGAGACCAGGCTGCCTTGCCGTTAGCCCGTGTTTGCGGGGTTTAGCAACAGAACCCCATGTCTAAAATCGTTGCTTATTCACCTGCTTTAAGACAGTTGGCTGCATCAGAGACGACCCCGGGTCCCTTTAACCTCTACGAGTCTCTGATGGGGATACTGAGGGGCCACAAGGACTGCGCAGGTAAAGGCAAGGGTGGGAAAACTGCAAGCCACAGCAATTACCCTAAAGAGGAAGAAACCAGAAGCACTTTTATTACCTAATTTAACCTTCTTCTAAGGTAACCCTCTCAGGTGTATACCATCATCTCCATTTTATACATGAGGAAGAAGCAAACGTTCAAAGTCACACAGCCGATAAGTGGGAGCTGATAAGTGAATTCTCACCTAGGTACTTATGCCCCGAATTTTACTTTCTCCTCTCCATTAGACCACCTCTCTAAGGAATTTTCTCTCAGATCTCAGTCTCGAGAAAGCCAGCCTGGCTATAATTAACAAAACGAGAAATAAGCACTGGAGAGGATGTGGAGAAAAGGGAACCCTCCTACACTGCTGGTGGGAGTGCAAACTGGTGCAGCCACTATGGAAAACAGTATGGAGATTTCTCAAAAAATTAAGAATAGAAATACCATATGACCCAGCCATCCCACTACTGGGTATTTATCCAAAGAACATGAAATCAACAATACAAAGAGATCTATACACCCCTACGTTCATCGCAGCATTATTCACAACAGCCAAGATATGGAAGCAACCCAACAACAGATCAATGGATAAAGTGGCCAAGCAATTAAGTTCATGCGCTCCGCTTTGGCAGGCCAGGGTTTCACCAGTTCAAATCCTGGGTGCGGACATGACACCGCTCGTCAGGCCATGCTGAGGAAGCACCCCATATGCCACAACTAAAAGGACCCACGACTAAAAATACACAACTATGTACCGGGGGGCTTTGGGACAAAAAGGAAAAATAAAATCTTTTAAAAAAAAAAAGAAAAGAAAGCCAGTCCTGATCCATAGCCCAAGCATCAGAACCCACATGAGGCTGATGGGGAGTGAGTCTGTTCGTTCTTTCATTTATTCAAATACCGCCTCCCACCTACAGTGCAGAGGGTCTGAGGAAAGCACTGGGGATAAACAGTGAGCAGACTCAGACAGACCCGTCTTTGTGGCATTTACTGCATCATGCAACAGAAAGACACTGATTGGGGCTGGCCCCGTGGCCAAGTGGTTAAGTTCGCGCGCTCCACTGCGGGCGGCCCAGTGTTTCATTGGTTCGAGTCCTGGGCGTGGACATGGCACTGCTCATCAAACCACGCTGAGGCGGCGTCCCACATGCCACAACTAGAAGGACCCACAACCAAGAATATACAACTATGTACCAGGGGGCTTTGGGGAGAAAAAGGAAAAAATAAAATCTTAAAAAAAAAAAAGAAAGAAAGACACTGATTGAAGAATCACACTATTAAATTTAAATTATATGAAATACAATTAATAGAAACTGAGCCACTCGGGGAGGTCTAGGAAGGCTCTTACGGAGCGAGAAGGCTCCAAGTAGAAGAGGCAGGCAAGCTTGTGAGCTAAAGCAGATCCATGTGACCAAAGAAGGGAGAACAAGGAGACGCACGAGGAGAGATGAGGCTGCAGAGGCATGGACAGAGCCATGCCATCCAGACCCATGGACGCCAAATTACGGATTCGGGTCTTGATCCAAAGACATACAGGAAGTCATGTAAGTATTAAATAAGGGTAAGATGTGCACATTTCAAAAAGATCCCTTTGGCTTCAGTAAGGACACGGATGGAAAGAGGTAAGAATGGCACCAAGAGGTCAGGAGGGAGGCTGGTTCTGTGCTCCAGGAGAGATGCTGGAAATAACAGCTAACAATACCGGGCGCACACAGGGCCCCTACTATGTCCCACGCCCTGCTCCAGGCACTTTAATCCTCACAGCAACTCTGTGAGACGGATACTATTATCCTCGTCTCATAAAAGAGGAGAGAGGTTAAGTAATGTAATGGAATTACATGCCCCCCTTCATATCCTCACCTCCCTCAAAATCAGTGCCTTGCAAACACCTTTCCCTTCTTCATATTCAACTAGTAAAATTCCTTCATCAAACCAAACTACACCAAAGCAACTAAGTTATAAACTAACTTGTGTCTCTGAAGAAAATACAACTACACGGTATCATTTAAAATTTATCACTGCAAATTCCAAACAGCTCCCTTGATGCTGCCAGCAATCCTGCTACGTTTCCCCCAAGAGGCTCCCTTTCCCACTCTCTGTAATGACTTTCACCTCCTTCTCTCTCAATAAAACTCCAGCCCCATCAGCTAATGACTTTGTCACCAAGAAGCAACATTCAGACCATCATCTTCCTCACTCCAAATCTAACAACACACCAACATTCTGCTTCCCCCAGTGAGACAATGAAGAGCCCCTGTCGGTGTGTAAAGTACAAGCTTCCATATCTACCACAGATCAATTCCCTTTTATCTCCATGTGCAATCATCCCTACTCTCTCTTACAGCACCGTTTCCTCCTCTTTACAGACTCATGCCCATCAGCATACAAACATGCTCTAGAATGTGAGGTCTGCAAACCAACACTGGTTCACAAACTATTACCACTGTAAGGACAGAAATTGAGAGAAACCATTTAGACATTTGTGTAGCAAACTGACATGGCTGCAACATCCAAGCACATGGTCAGTGGATTTCTCAAACAGGGAAGAACCCAGAAAGGGTGTTGATGAACTCACATAGTGACCCACATGTGGAATGAGCTACATACAAATCGTATACACTAGTACCACAGGTAGGTGCGGGATAGGTCAGAAAGAAGTTCGCTGGTCCTGCATCACAGATAGCTTGAGAAGCTGCCCTCAAGAACAGTGCTTCTCAAAGGAATGCGCACGGATGAGCCGGGGATCTCATTAAAATGCAAATTCTGACTCAGTTAGGGCTGGGGCCTGAGACTCAGTATTTCCAACAGGTTGATCCAGGTTGAGAAGCAAGATTCTAGAATTTCCCATCTTAAAAAAACAAACAAGGGGCTGGCCTGGTGGCATAGTGGCTAAGTTTGCACTCTACTCCAGCAGCCCCGGGTTCGCAGGTTTGGATCCCGGGTGCAGACCTAGCACTGCTCATCAAGCCATGCTTTGGTGGTGTCTCACAGAAAAATATAGGAAGACGGGCACAGATGTTAGCTCAGGGCCAATCTTCCTCACACAAAAACAAATAAAACAGAAACAGTAAACTTCCCCTTGATCTGGCACGTCCTTCCACCCACTCCAGCCCCACTGACTCTGCTTCTCTTCACAGAAGCACCTCCTAAAAGAGTTGTCTCTACTCCTCACTTCCTAACCTCTCCTCCTCTCAGTCTACTCCAATCGGCTTCTATCCTCAACGCTGCACTAAAACTGTTCATCAGGGTCAGACCTCCAGGTTGCCAAATGCTATGGTCACTTCTTGGACCTCTAAACAGCGTCTAACACAAATAACCACTCTTTCTCCATCGAGACACTTTTTTCCTTGGTTCCGGGACATCATGCTTTCCTGACCTTCTTCCCACTCCACTGGCTCCTCTTTATTCTTCTTACTGGCTCCTTCTCTGCTGGACCGCAACCAGACCTGGGACTTCTCTGTACCCTCCCTTCTTTGAGTAATCTTATCCAGTCCCCTGACTTTTAACATCAATGCCTTCTAAATTGTTACCTCCAGGACTGACCTCCCTGAACTCCAGAAGCATACCCAACAGCCTACCTGACACCTACCTGGAGGTCTAACTGACAGCACGTGCCCACAGTCTCGTGTTCTTGACAGCAGTCACTTTCCACCCTTCTCTCCAACCCAGCCCTCCCCCACTGTGCCCCCAACTCAGTGCACACACCGTCATTCATCCACACCCAGGCCAAACAGCGGGAATCACCCTGGATTTTTCTTTCCCTCACACCCTACAAGAAAATCCCTCGGCCCCCACATGCAAATCCAAACAAGTCCCACAGCTCTACCCCCAGATCTTCTTGAGTCTGTCCCCTACTCTCTGCATCCCCTACCGGGCACCCTAGTCCAACCTACTGGACCGCACCCGACCTGCTACAACAGCCGCCGTGAGCCTCGCTGCTACCAACTGTGCCCCAGACACCACTCTCCAAATAATGGCAAATTCAATTTCTAAAAATTTAATCAGATCTAGACTCTAGCCTGCTTAAAAACAACAAAACAAAACACCTCTAATGGCTTTCCCATTCGCTTAGAATAATCCAAAATCCTCACCATAGCCTCCCAGGCCCAACGCGATCTGGCCCCTCCCCACCTCTGTGACCTCATCCCCTCCCAGGTCCCCTCCTCGCTTCCTGTCTCCTGCACACACCGTGTTCATTCTGGCCTTAAGGCCTCTGCACCAGCTCTTCCCTCTTCCCTTCGTACAGCTGGCTCCTTTTGGTCAGCTTCAATTTTCCCACCTCTTTAAAGACCCAGCCAGCCAATACGAAGCAGCGCTCAACCTAACATGCCAGTCACCGGGCTTAATGCTCACCTTAGCACTTAACCCTCCTGATATTTTGTCTATTTCTTGTCTTCCTCCCCACGCCTACCCCCCTTTCTGTCCAGTTCATCACTGTATCCCCAGTGTTTGGAACAGTGCCTGACTGACAATAAATAGACGGGTCTACAGCACAGGGGAGCGAGGGGGCAGGAGACAGAAATTCATGAGTCATGTGCACGGAGGCAAGGCTACTAAAGCCAGTGGGCTGGGTGAGGTCACCAGGGAGAGCGTCTACCCTGAGAGAGGAGCGTCTGGGAGAGCAGAACACTAACAGCTGTAGAATGGAGGACGAGCCTGCAAAAACAACATAGACGTGGGAGAATAGGACAGGGTGCTTCCGGAAGGGAGGAGCAGTCAACACAGTCAGCTCCACTGAGAACACTGAAGACTAAAAACGCCTGCTGACTCCAGCTACTTGGTGGACATTAGCGACCTCAGTGAGAGGTGTGACAGTGAAGAGGTGAGGGCAGAAGCCAGACCGGAGCAAGCAGTGCACACAGACAGCTTTTGAGAAAAGTCTGGCTATTTAAAAGTAAACATGATGGGTTACAGAGAATGTCCACGTCCGCTCCTGTTGACTGGGGCATGATCCCAGCACTGCAGCACACACGGGCTGCAAGTCACCCCGTGGCTTCAAGCCTCCTTACCCTCATGGCAGCTTAGACTGCCACTTCCCCTGGACCGATTCCTAAGTTACTTGTTTATACACTCATCTCATCTCCCTTACCACATGGAAGATAAAAACGCCCATTTAGGGGCCAGCCCTGTGGGCCTAGTGGCTAAGTTCGGCATGTTCCGCTTCAGCGGCCCAGATTCGGTTCCCGGGTGTGGACCTACACTGCTCATCAGCAGCCACGCTGTGGCAGCAATCCAGGTACAAAATAGAGCAAGACTAGCACAGATGTTAGCTCAGGGCCAATCTTTCTCAGCAAAATAAAATAATGCCCTTCTATACACTTTCCCTGGGTGTTGTCAGGAACAGAATACAGGGCTGTATATACTACAGGGCCTGAGTTTGAAAGGTTTTCTGCTGCCATTTTAATTTCAAGGCACATTTTGGGGAAAGTCATTATTTCTACCCCAGCAAGGAGTTTCTTTCCATTTTACAGCCTCTAGAGAACCTCCTTTTGTCTCTATTCCACACTCCCTCTCCACTCAGCCTGCTGCCCAGGCAACAGCCTATAACAGAGAGAGCACACATGGCCTCAGAAGTCAGGGAATCTGGGTTCCCACTATAATTCAGTCACATATCAGTTCAGGTGATTAATCTCCACGATCTCAGTTTCTTCAAGTGTACACAGAGATTACGATAAACTTCACAGGGCTGATGTAAGGATTCTGTGAAAATCTACATGAAGAGCCTAAGTACATAAGGCCTGGCACAAAATACATTCTGTAAATGTTAATCCAGTTTTCTTCTCATCGCCATCCTGATTAAGCCCACATCCCCTGCACATGTTGAGTGTCTCCTCCCCTCTAAGTGCACCAGGAAGCCCTTGGGAAAGGAAGCTTGAGAAATTAACTTGCCCAGTTCCAGCAGAAGTCATTTGAAAGCAGCCCTAATGCGAGAGGGGGGAAGTTGGGGGCAGGTGTGTAACCAGGGAGCGGCCGAGAGGGCAGGGAGGACCCTGAGTGACAAGAAAGACTCGGGCTCCCCGCCAGTTCGCTGCGCCTCCCCCGTCCCAGGTGCTTCTTGTAGCTATGGCTGCGTCTCTTTCCCTTGTTCCTTTCGTAAGTTGTGCTTGCCAGCAAGTCTCCAGTCAACGTCTTCAGTGCTAAAAACAAACAAAACAAAACAGCATTCACTCACACGCACACACGTCCTGGGCAGGACCACGGGCGGCGGAATCCTGCGTCCTGGTCTCGTCTCTCTGATTTACCAGTCCTGGGACCCTCGCAGAATTATCATAATTCTCTGGGTAGAAGTTCCCTCATCTGTAAAACAGAAACAATAATATGTCTTAACTACAAGAGCGTGAGGATCAAACACAATAACGTATGTGGACGTACTTTGTACGCTATAAAACACAGTTACTGCTCCATTATAGGTACACACAGCAGTTCCAGAGTCTACCTTTGGCCAGGTTAGGTGCCAGTTTTACTGAGAAGGTCCTCGGTGCTGGAGAACTCGAGTCTAGGATCCAAGGCTACTAACTCCAACTCAAGTCCGCCTGTCCCCGGCAGTGGAAAAATTCATATTCTGTCTAATTTCACTTGATTCCCTTATCTTAGCAAAGAGGTTTCTTGAACCCCTCTGACCAAATGGCTCCGTGTCCCCAAAATGGTAAAGATCAGTAGTCCTGATGACCTCTAAGGGCCTTTTTTTGGCTCTGACATCCTAAGCTTCTCCATCCTGTGCTCCCAAAGTACTTTGTGTGTATCTCCACCTGAGCGATTTCCAGTCTACTTTGCATTATAGCTTTATCTTCCATCCTCCTAAGGAGGGAGCAGAAGCTTGTCTTACTGAGTCTTATCCTCCCCACAGCACTTAACACGGAGCTTTACACATAGAAAGTACTCAAAAGTATTGGTTGAAATGACTCAATGCTAATTTCTACTTTTTTGCACTTATTGTCCATACCACACAATAATTATAGACTATCTTCTTATTCCTTTCTACTCCTTTTGTACCTCCAGAGGCCTGGCACAGTGGGAAATACACAGTCAATATTTTCTTAAGGACTGGTGACTGGTTCATTTCTTGATCAAGATGAAAAAGCTCAGAGCAGTCAGCCTGGCCTACCTAGGATTCTTAACTGCGGGCTCTGGTTACTGACATATACAAACATGACATTTATCAGAGCGTCACAGAAGGAAATTACACAAGTGAATTACTACACAGATAGAGGCAAATGAAATGCAGGGGTTGGCCAGCCTTTTTCTCCCCAGTGGCATCAATAATGTGGTAAAAAGGCAAATAGACTGATAGCCAGAGGACCTGGTCTCTAGAGTTCATCTCTCCAAGGTGGGTAGTCTCCTAAAATGGTTCCCATGATCCCCACCTCCTAGTGTCCAGGTTCCATGTGGGCTCCTCCCCTTGAGTGTGGGCTGGACCTAATAACTTGCTTCTGATGAAGAGATTATGCCAAAAGTTACAAGATGTCACTTCTGAGATTCTGATTAAAAAGACTGAGTTCTTTCCTGCTGGCATTCTCTCTTGCCGCGTCTTGCTTGCTTTGACAAAGCTAGCTGCCGTGCTGGAGAGGCCCACGTGGCAAGGAGCTGAGGGTGCCCTCCATCCACCAACCAACAAGGAACTGAGGCCCTCCGTCCACCTGCCCACGAGCACCTGAATCCCGCCAACAACCGCTGAGTGAACTGGGAAGCCGGTCCTTCCCCAGGCTCACCCTGAGAGGGCTGCAGCCCTGGCTGATGCCTTGCCTGAGACCCTGAGGCAGGGGACCCAGCCAAGCCATGTCCAGGTTCCGAACCAAGAGAAACTGTGCTGTAATAAGTGTAGATTGCTTTATGCTGCTAACTTTCGTTATGCGGCAACATGTGACTAAGATACCCTGTACACTAAAAAGGGGAGGGTGGAGAGAGAACCTATGGATGAAAAAATTCTTAAAAGACCTACTGACCAATCACAGCACATGGACCTTAATTAGACACTGATTCAAACAAACTGTAAAAAACAAAACAAAACAGCATCATTACATTGATGAGAAAAGTGAAATCTGGATGACTGGGTATTTGATGGTATTAAAGAATTCTTTTTTATTTTTGGATGTGATATTAAAATTGTGGGTGGTTTTTTTTATTTAAAAAAGTCCTTAACTTTTAAAGACACATACTGAAATGTTTACAGGCGAAATGACATGGTGTCTTGAATTTCCTTCAGAATATTACAGGATAGGGTTAAGTGGATGAGCGTATAGATGAAACAAGATTGACCGTGACTTCATCACTGGTGAAACTGGGGGTGGGGGCCTGGAAGTTCATCATGAAGTTTCCTGTGTGGTGTAAGTTTGCAATTCTCTGTAACAGAAAGCCTTGGAAAGGGGAGATGGGTGGGTAAAATCCTAGAGCCCAAGGGCCCTTCTAGTTCTGACAACCTGTGCTCCCCCAGTACCCCAAAGCCAGGCGACAGCTGCCCTGACCTCCCCAGGTTCCCTGACCTGGATATACCACTTCAGTCCGTGCTGGTGACCAGCATCACCGCTTTCCCATAAATCTCTGTTGAGCACTTACTCCTGATGAGTTACTGAAAATAAGATTATTGGGACAATTTGGCCCTAGCAGGTAAAGAGAAAGGAGTGATACGGTGGCTAGTTACTAGAAGGCGCTGGGCACAAACTAGGAGGCATCAGCCCCGGCTTCCTAGAGCAGAACACCATCACCTGTTGCGCTTTCTGGAGGCCTGCTCTAGGACACAGCAGCCTCCCGCCTGCAGGGGTGTGTCAGCACTTCCTCCCTGTGCCGTGTACAGACTTAACTTCTAACCCCTTTAAGTTTTCTTTCATTGAGCCTCAAGTATCTCAATTGCTACGAATGACCTATTTTCCAATTTCGCTCAGCAAATTTAAAAAAATCTCATGGTCTACCGTTCTCCAAGAAAAAAACTTCAGCAGGGAAGAAATCCTATCTGCTTTGTCGCGTCAGAGTCTCTGACTGTTGGGTTAGAGAACCAACCTCTGAAGTTCCTACTGAACAAGAAGAGTCACGCTAGTCCCCACACTCTCCCCTGGGCGTCCGCCGCTGCTAGAGCCACATCCCACTCCTACTGCACAAGACGTCCACGCTCTCACCTGTCACGACAGCTTCGACCACCCACCCAACATTTACACTCTATCCCCATCCTTCACCCTCTTCTAAGAATAGTCGGAAGACAGACACTCTATCTCAGGGGTTTTCAACCCTGGCGAAATACCGGAAAAACCTGGGGAGCTTTCAGGACTGTCACTACTATCTGACAACTGACCCAATTTCTATAATGAGTTAATGATGTGAAAAAGGGGCAGAGGGACTGTTCCAGATAGAAAGAAACAAGAAACATGACAACTTAATGTATTGTGTGGACTAGGGTCAGATTCTTATTCTAACTCACTGACTGCAAAGACATTTTTAAGACAGTCAAGGAAATTTGATTATGACCTAGGAATTAGACACTATTAAGGATTTGTTAATTTCATTAAATTTGATAATGGCATTACGGTTATGTGAGAAAATGTCCATATATAAAGACGCATGTGGAAGTATGTAGGGGTAAAATGACATAATATCTGGGGTTTGCTTTAAGATTCTTCAACAAACAAAAAAAAAGGAATGAAGCAAACGTAGCAAAATCTTGAAAATTACTGAATCTAGACATATGTAGGTTTGCTATATTAGACTCCTTACTTTTGTGAATGCTTGAAATTTTTAATAAAAACAATTTTTAATGCTAACATCTAGCACAACCACACAACTGTTTAGCAATGTCTACCAAAGCGAGACACACGGCCCGGCAATCTTACTCCTAGGTACACACCCAAGAGAAACGAGTGCACACGCCCCCCAAAACAGACAAGATTAATAAGAACGTGCATGGCAGCTTTGTCATATGGCTAAAACTGGTGAGACCCCAAAGGTCCATCAACAGTAGAATCAACAAATAATTGTGGTGCATCCAAACAATGAAATACTACATACCGCTGTAGGCAACATGGATGAATATCCAGATATGATACTGAGCAAAAAAAAGCCAGACCCAAAATGGTGCACAGTGTGTGATTCCATTTGTATGAAACTCAAGAATAGACAAAACCCATCAGTGGAGACAGAAGTCAGAAGAAGTGGTTACTTGGGCAGCCAGTACTGACGAGGAAGAAGCATGAGGGAGCCCTCTGGAGTTCTGTATCTTGATCTGATGCGTATCTTGATGTGAGTAATCTGTACACAACTGTACACATATACAAACATTCACCGGGTATTTTACTTAAAAATTGGGGTACTTTACTGCAGATATAACTCAATAACAAACAAATAAACATGGGAGTAAAAATCAGAATCTCAGCTATTAGTATTCTATAAAAGCTCTGTAAGCAATTCTAACGTGCAGCCAATGCTAAGAACCATTCTTCTCCCTCAACAAGCTCAAACCGCAGGCTCCCAGGTCTTCCTACTTCACTGCAACACTAACTGTGACAAGGCAATAAGAACGGAAGCTGGAAAAGATGGTGGAGCAGGGAGAGCACCTCTTTGAAAAGAGTAAGGATCCAGGGCAAGGCAGGAAAAGTCCAGGTCAGTGCTGGTGGAGGTAAGAGCACATGTGAAAGAGACAGCGAGCATGACAACTCAGATTTCAGTTCCAGCTTTACTGCTGACCAGCTATGGGTAAGACCTTAGGCAAACTGCTTCTTTTCTCCAGGCCTCACTAAGATCTCTTACAACTTTTAAACAGAGTCTGGAGGATAAGCTGAGAGGAAGCAAGTGAGAACAGGCCCTTTTGAAAGACCCTAGGTTTACCTCTGGCATAGCACTTATTCTGTAGCATAATTATCTACTTGTTTATCTCCCCCCATCAAACCCTGAGCTCTTAAAAGACCAGGATTATGCATCTCATCTCTGAATCCAAGCACATGCATAGCACTTGGCACATAATAACAGTTCAGTAAATGTCCAATGGCTCAACGGCTGAAACTCATGAGGAGTGCCCATGTTTACGTTCCCATAAGTATAGGTGTATTTATATAGACTTACAAGAAACGATAACTCATCTCCCATATGTATACCCCCTTCAAATAACATCAAATAATATTATTTTCCTTATAACCACCAACTAAAGGAAGTCCAGATTCTAGGAAGCCCAGAATCATCAGAAAGGCTCCCTAGAGATGTCCTGCCAGTGGCCTCCAAAGTCCATGTGTCCTCCTCCCCCTGAAATGATACATCTCCTAATAATAATGTCTAGTGCTCGCAGGTTATTTCCTGGTTCAAAGTGCTTTCTCTCGCGTACTCTCAATTAATCCTCACAACAACTAGATGAGGAGGCATTATCAGACCCATTTCACACGTGCGGAAACTGAGGTTTCTATTTTAAATAATTTGCTGACCTAAGGAAAGCCGAGAGCAACTAAAGGAGGGCTTTCACGAGGAGCCTCTCTCTTCAGCGCCCCGAAGAAGGAGAAACAGGAACGTCGCCACCCCGACGCCCCCTGCTCGCCCCAGCGAGCCGGCTCAGTCCCCCAGCGGCTCTGCTTCACTCAGCTGACTGCCTCGAGTTTCCTAGTCCTCATGAGAATCAGCTATACAGATTATTTTTATGTTTTAAGCAAAAAATAAGGCCAGCCTATGCATAGCAGTGGAGCATTGTCTGATGCAGCGCCAGAAGGTGAGAGGATGGCACAAAAAGCCCGGGCAGGGTTCCGCCCTGCTGGACACGCAGTCGCCAGGCGCAGAATTGAGTCCACAGCACTGACAAAGCCAGTCCGGGGAGGAAAACCCCAAGACTACAAACAGCCACACTCAAAACCGCTGGCACACATCTTTGTGCATAAAGCTAAAGAAGAGCAAAACTTGCTGCAGCAGGGCGCCGTACCCCTACCGATCGAGGGCCCCGCAGCACGCAGAGCATTAGTTACGCACAGCTGACTTACTCTGCACTTGCTGCGATATTTTCTTCAACAATTTGTAGTCTATTGTTTTCCCCACACCACTGTAAACTCTTCAAGAGCAAAGGTCACAGCTTCCAGTTAGCAAGGTCCATCTCCTGTAAATGACCATATGGTACCTGAACCCAAACGGGACCACTTAACATGTTTTTCTGATCTAGCAATTTATACAAGCTGTCTTTCCCAAAATTAAAATATTTTACGTAATGAAGTTGATGTTCTTCAACAGAATAGCATATAGAATCTAGAGTCTCTAAGAAACAAAGATCAAAGGACACTTAGTACCTACAAGGAGGCCAGGCACACGTCTGAGTGGGCACTTCATAAAAGTGTGCTGAATGAATAACTGGGAGCTTAAAATCCACTAAAAATCACTTAAGACAGAGAAATAACGAAGAACCAAGAGGGATGGGTAGAGAATGCCAGGTTTATTGGAAAAACAGCAAATCATTGAATCCTGTTGGAACTTTGGGTAGTTCCACCCAAAATCATGCTGGGGGTCCCGCAGGGGAGCACTCTGGACGTGAGCAGTGCACTGCCTCTACAGCAGAGGTCTACAGCCCGAGGGCCGGCATTAGGGCAAGGGCCTCACAGGCAGCTCAGGATTCTTCCCCCAGTTACTGCCCCTCCAGGGCCCTGAGTCGCGGCCACAGGACGGCAGGAGTTAAGCCAGGCCGCACTGAAAGTTAGGAGGAAGTGAGCATGCCACCTGACACTTTTCTGGCACAGCCTAAGCTGATTAGTTTAGGTTACAAACACCACTGCAAGATTCCAACAAGCTGATGAAACTACTCTTTTTCTGCAAACTAAAAATAACCTATTTATCAAATTGGGAGCATTCCTCAAGTACTTCTGCCCTGTCAGCAACCCAAACGTCCATTTCCTCAAATCCTTCATCCCGTCCAGAGTGCTTTATCGGATCCAAGACTCCCCGCCTGCCCAGCTTCCCCATTCCTCTCCCTAATCCTGTGAACACGCAGCAGACCTAAACCCCTTCCTAACTGGTGCTGCTAAGTTCCCTCCCAGTTACAGACAGTACAGACCTTCGTGGCTCCTGCCTTGGGTACAGCCACAACTGGAAGAGGGGCTGAGCAAAAAGTAATGAAAACAAGAAAAAAAAGGACAAGACAGGGCACGATCAGGAAGTCAACTAAATGCTTTTCATTCAGGCAGGAATGGAAGGAACCCCACCCACTCAGAAGAGTAAAGCCTAAGGGTGAGTGGTTTCCAGTGTGAGCCACACTGCAGCGGGCTTTATCGCCTTACAACACGGCCATCAAGCCCGCTCTGGGGACAGACTCGGATCCAAAGAGCTCTGAGTATCCTGTGGGAATCACTAGGCCGTCCTGGGGTTGAAGCGACATTTTCAGGGGATACAAACCCCCATATTTTAAGCCAAACAAGCCAGGCTTCAGTTGCAGATTTTCCAGTCATACAGAGCTGAGAGAGGGGCTCAGCTCATCCCGCTGGGAGGTGGGAGTGCTGAGGAAGCTAGAAATCCTGCCCTCAGCAGCTCTCCCTCCTCTTAGGCCCCGGGGGAAGAAGCCAACCTTCCTTTTTCAAAGGTGGAAACTAACTATGGACTTTGAACTTCCTTAGAGTCCCTTGTCCTCTGCAACAGCGTCTGGAGAACGCCACATTCTGCGCCGCCCCATGAGACCTGACACGGCGTCTGCTATTCTAGACAGATACTCAGGACACATTCACATACTTCCCAGAGATCCAACTCGCAAGTCTTCTCTCACTCTGATTTTTAACCTTTCACTACCTCTTTAAAAAAAAAAAAAACAAAAAACAAACAAACTGGCTTATCTATAAAAGCCACACTCTCAGAAACATTCCTCTTGAAAAAAAATTCAGCCTGAGACCCCCGAGGTGCCCAGTGGTGAGGTTCCAATACAGCATCTATGCTGTGCGTCAGGGCAGACTGCAAGCTGTGGTCCCTCCAGGATTCACAACACCAAAGAAAACCAGAGCTGGGGCCGGCAGGGTGGCGGAGCGGTTAAGTTTACGTGCTCCACTTTGGCGGCAGAGGGTTCCCAGGTTCAGATCCCGGGCACAGACCTACACACCATTCATCAAGCCACGGTGTGGCGGCATCCCACATACAAAATAGAGGAAGACTGGCACAGGTGTTAGCTTGGGGACAATCTTCCTCACCAAAAAAAGAGAATATCAGAGCTGGAAAGATCCTGGGGCACCAATTATCCAGTCCAACCTTTCATTTTAAAGATTGGAGAAATAAGGCCCAAAGAGAGGAAATGGAGGCTTGGAGCAAAGTTGGACCTAAGACCTGGGTTCCAGACTTCCAACTCGGGCCTCTTATGCCGCACCATACCTCTTTAAGAGACTGAGTTTATGGGAGTGAAATGGCTAAGGAAAGGGAGGGAAAAGAAAGTCAATATACGGTACCAAGCAAAGAGACCAACTCTTTGTGAACTCTCCTCCTCCAGGGCTGCTTTGTGGCATGACTCAGGGCCGGTTTCTGCTTCTCCATATGCCTTAATTTCAAGAGCTTTTCTCTTAAATATGACATATTTTTACAAAGAAGCAAGATAGAAAGTGTCACCAATACCCTAATGAGGCCTCCCAATCACTGGACAGGCAAAGTCAAAAACAACCAACTACCAGGATGGAATGACCGCAAAATGCCTTAAACAGAAAGATAACATCCTTTGGGGGGAAGGGAACACATTTTAAAAAGATGACTCAGTTGGATGACCCCATTGAAGAAAACCACATTACCAATCTTCATATTCTAGTATCTAGTACCTAGGCCTTGGAGAAAATGTCACTTCTCTGAATCTTGATTTCTTTTTTTCTTTTCTTTTTTTGGTGAGGAAGATTGTCCCTGAGGTAGCATCTGTTGCCAATCTCCCTCTTAACCGCTCCGCCACCCTGCCGGCCCCAGCTCTGGTTTTCTTTGGTGTTGTGAATCCTGGAGGGACCACAGCTTGCAGTCTGCCCTGACGCACAGCATAGATGCTGTATTGGAACTTCACCACTGGGCACCTCGGGGGTCTCAGACTGAATTTTTTTTCAAGAGGAATGTTTCTGAGAGTGTGGCTTTTATAGATAAGCCAGTTTGTTTGTTTTTTGTATGTGGGTCACCGCCACAGCCTGACCACTGATGTGTGGTGTAGGTCTGTGCCCGGGAACTGAACCCAGGCCACAGAAGTGGAGCACACTCAACTTAATCACTAGGCCACAGGGCCAGCCCCTGAAATCTTGGTTTCTTTAACAGTAAAATGAAAAGTATAGACTTTCATTCATTCAAAGGCCCTTTCAAGTTCTAACAGGCTCAACCTCTTTCCAGGAGGTCCCTGGCTAAAGGAAGACAGTAGCCACAGCAGTACCCAAAAGGCAAGGTACCAAAGACTTAAGCTTGGCCACCAGCCTGGAAATGGGTCCTGGCAGACAGGCTTTCCAGTTACCCGTCTTCCCACAACCTGACAATGAACCTCAGTGCTAGCACTAAAATCAAACATGGGGGCCACAGTGCACACGTTCTTACAGCATGCCCACTAGAATGCTGACTGTGGTGCCTTTAAGGATCTGGTTTGACCATCCACAGACGGTTGAGATTTCCCATTGCTGATTGTTTCCATTCCCCTGGAAATCAAACTGAATATTTACTGAGCCTCTGCTACTAAATACATTAAATACTTTCTCAGTCTTCTCAGTCTCTGCTTTCTCTTTTACTTAGTGTTTTGCTTGTTAGAGATTTAAAGACCTATAAAAAAATTAAAAACTCTAATCACAAGTAAATAACTAGAATTTTCAACTAACGGAAAACAAAAAAACTATTGAGTGGAAGCAAGCTTTCTTCTAAAGCACACCAGTCAATACAGCCAATTCACCATTCTCCTTTCATTGGCTCCTCCTTCCCAGGGACGTGGCTGATGGAGAAAACGCAAAATAATATATGCAAAGAGGAGAAGAGTTTCATTTCTGCTGTCTCATTGACACATCTTAATATGGAGGTTACAGTGTACCAGAGATTAAAGCCAAGAACTAAGTCAATGCAAGAGGAAATGCAAGCTCCAGTGTAAATTATGAAAAGAAAAGGAATCTTAAATAAGCAGGTCCCTGCCTGCCTGCCCACCAAGCCTGGAATAAAGATGACTTCTATCAACAAGACTACAAACGGCCGTTTCCAAACCTCAGTCTGGATACGGAATTGCTCATTACAACTGCAGATTTCCAGGGACCATCCTCAAAAATGCGGATTAATTGGATCTGTTGTGGGGCCCACAGAGTTGCATTTGTATTCTGATACAGTTGGTCCAAAGACTATACTTTTAAAAATACTGTGAGGGGAACAAAACCATGAGGTTTCCTGGACACCTAAACGTACATTTTCTGGAGCAGCGTAACCGACAGCATCTGCCTCCAAAGATGCAGGCAGGCTGAGCCGGAACAGTGCCGGCCCGCTCCTCCTGCAGCAGACGTTTCTGAGAAGTAATACGGGCTGACTTCAGTCTCTTAACAAGGTGACCCCGCCTTCCACCTCCTAAAGCAACTTCTGACGTGAGCGCTGCCTCCACTCCTCAGACCACAGACCCTTCTAAAGGGCGGTGAAACACACTGCTGGGCTCCTTTTCTTACAGGTCACTCACCGGCTTCATTCTGGGCTCTGCTCCTCTGAGAGAGGTCGTCCCTATCATCCTAGGCAAAGTGAGATCCTCCCCGCAAGGGAGCACCCCTTCTCTAACCCGCCACTTGCTTCTGCTGTTTCACTTCTCTTCGTGTACTGAGCATTACCGGAGACTGCTTATAATTTACAATTAGTTACACCCTCCCTCACTAGAACACCAGCTCCACAAAAAAGCAGGCTTTCCCACCAGCACCGCTGTGTTCCGACCCCACACAACAGCACCCAGCGGGAGAGTGGGTGCTGGATAAATATTCATCAACGAATAAAGCACCATTTCAGGAGACAAAATCAGTTCTTGGTCTTTCACCGATTCAGTTTACCTGCCACACCCACTGTCACCGCACTGGCACCCTGGGTGGCAATCCTTCTTCCTTCTGACGGCTACTTCATTCAGGAAACTGAATCTAGGCGCCAGCCCAGGGGCAGCCCGCCACCGCACTTTCGCTACTCTGGTAACGTGAGATGTTCTTTCCCCCAACTGAACTGCAACAGGGCTTTAAAGGTCCAGCCTACAGACGTTTCCAAAATGACTTACGCTCCATAGGAATGACTTGGCTTCTGCTACGTGAGAAGTCAAATGCAGTGTTGGCAAACACCAGTGTGAGCGCTGCAAGTTTCAACAAAAGCAGAACATAGTATGCTGGCAGCCAAAATTCCCTTCGCTCCACTCTGCACAAGGTCAGCCAAACACTGGCTGTCAAGACTCAGCTGCCTCGCACCACACACATTTGTCTAGTCGTTCGCTTATGGGCAGTAATGTCTTATAAAGCACATACTATACTAAGCACTTTCTATATATCACCCTAACTTCAAAATAATCCTGCAAGATACGTATCATTGTCCCCATTTTATAGATTAGGAAACTGAAGCTCCAAGAAGTTAAGTGACTTGCAACTAATAAATAAGTAGCAGGCTGGGATCTGAATTCAGGTCCACTAGACGTTAAATCCTTGCTTTCTTCATCTAACACTTTAACTCCCAAGGCTGCCCCCATCTCCCACCCCCTGCGCTAAGCCTGGCACGTAGAAGACGTTCGACAAATGTTTGCTGCATCCACGAGAGTTAAATGGAATATTTTAATTCAATCTCAAGAATCTGTCTAGGATCAAATTATTCAGTTTGACCTTTAATTTTAAAAACGAAAAGTCAAGTTTATTCAACTCCCTTTGCATAATAAAAAGTAACGGAGGGGCCGGCCTGGTGGCATAGTGGTTAAGTTCTCGGACTTTGCTTTGGCGGCCCAGGGTTCACAAGTTCACATCCCCAGCACGGGCAAACCTACACACCACTCATCAGCCATGCTGTGGCAGCGTCCCATATACAAAGTAGAGGAAGACTGGCATAGATGTTAGCTCAGGGACCATCTTCCTCACCAAAAAATTAAAAAAAAAAAAAAGTAATGGAAAATATAGTTTTTTCAGTTAAAAAAAAGTACTAGATTTATTCCAAAGTGGAGCCTATCATAATTCCTTACTATGGAAATTTGGACATAAAGGAAGTGACGTCATAAAGGCAGTGGTATTTAGTGCAGTAAAAGGTGGACATGAAGTAAAAGCTGAGTTCAAGCTTCAGCTGTGTCAGCTATAAAAGTGATAAACGTACTTGCCTCTCCACCTAACAACGGTGCCCTGAAGTCCGAACATGATAATGCCTGTAAAATACTTCATAAACCGTAAAGTGTTATACAAAGAGAATTGTTAGAGTGATTTGAACCTTGACGACAGAATACAAGCCTGATAGAAGATGCTTAGCCCAAATGGCCAGCATTATTCAAAGCTCTACGGTGGCTGGAGCTTAGAAGAGGTGAACATCTTAAACTCCAACTAGTTTATCCTTAAGAAAGAGAGGATGTGGCTCCCCCATTATTGATCTCTTGACGTCTAAGTCCCATGTCCCCAAGTACACTGTTGCGTCTCTCAACGGCAGAGAACTGGGACATCAATATACCGTTTTGAGAAGGATCAACAATGACCTCACCACAATGGATGGAGAAAGGGGGGATTGGGCACCTCTGCATCCAGATAATAATCCCCTCCTTTCATGCCAAGGCTTATCCATTCGGAAGAGCAGTTGTCAGATCTATAAAATGGGGTGATAAAGTGTCCAGATGATTTCTTCCAGCTATAAAAGCTATGAGTCCTAGGGACAGCCAATAAACACTATCACAGAAGCCTATATATGGGCTTAGTCCTCCAGAAACTACAGAAAATAAGCAGAGTATAGAAAAGGCTCGCAATAATCTTAAAGGAAAGACTATAGCATCGGTCCTGATTAATGCCATCAAGTGCACTTATCAACGACACCGCTGAGAGTGGTAAGCGATGATAAAATGTTTTTATGGCCCAGTGGGGTGTGGCTGGGAGAGACTTAGTTTGTCATTAAAGGAGCTAGTGTGATCGTGTGTATGTGTATGCGGCTGTGTTCTAAATAACACTCAAGGTTAAAACATCTCTCTAGGCTCACCGTTCTCTTACTTTCAGCCCTCAAACATAAATGGCCGCTGCCCCATCAAAACCCAGATTATCAAAACGGCAGTGAGATTCGGAATCCTGCAACACATTTTTACATCATCACGGCCCTCTCACAGCTTCAACACGTGCACCATTCTCTCTCAACAACAAAACCCTCCGACAACTCTGCTCCTACTAGCGAAACAAATCGCATCCCATTAAACTTTCCTAAGGAAATAAGATCCCTTCAAAGAATTTTTTTTCCGAGTTCATTCATTTTCTGCATCTGTTTCTGCATCTATATAAAAACCATGTGCCAGAATCACAACTGGATTTTACATCTGCAAGTGATCAGGGACATTCAAATTCCAAAGAATACAAGTACACACAGGAGATAATAAATAAATACTAGTTGAATAAACAGATTCAGAATACAAGATTTAACTCACAAATAAGATTTATGAGGAGTGCCCACTACAACTACAGATTGAAGTCTAAATTCCTTAGTCTGTCACTCGAGGCCCTGGTCTGCTGGCCGTTCGCTTTTTCCTCACCTGGACTCTGATCTACTCATTTCCTGGGGACAAATTCCTTCGTGTTATACCTTTGCCCAGACACTTCCTTCCCCTGCCTGGAATGACCTCCACCTCATCAAATCTATTCACGAAACAATTCAATGCCATCTCTTCTTCACACCCACCGCACTTAACTCCTCCCTTTCTGAGCACCTACCTGCCACTCAGCATATGAGCAAGCACCACGACAAGACCCGGACTGCTCTGTTCCACGGCACACTCACAGGCATTTTCTGGCTTTAGACCGCACTAGCCCAGCTATAGCGCAAACCCCTGGAGGTGCAGACCTGTCGTTTGTTTGTATTCCCACCAGTACAATGTTATGAATATTACAGTTATTCCATAAAGATCTGTTTAAGGAAAAAAGGAAAAGAGAGGGGAGTATCCTCAAGATACACCACTGTCATAGTTTAACCCAAACCCTTCTCCGTAACCAGAATCCCTCAGTTATTTTCAGAGGACAATGTGCATCCCTCAATGGTTTCCTACCACTTCAAATAATAAAAACCCTACACACTCTGGTCGTTGCCTGCCTCTCCCCGGCATCTCCTGTCATATTCTTCTGCCACTCTCCCTGACCCCGCGCTCTCTGCTCCACATGCGCTGGCCTCCTTGGGTCCCCACAGAGGCCAGCTCATCACCACTTGAGCATCTTCGTACTGTAGCTCCTTCTGCCTGCCTCCCCCCAGATCGTCGTATGGCTGCCGTCTCCTCGTAATTCAAGTCACAGTTCAAACGTCACTTCCTCAGAAAAGCCTTCCCTGACAATCGAGCTACTGCTGCACTCTCCGCTCATGACTCCCGACTGTATCGAACTGTCTTATTCTCCTGTCTCAACCTGAGGTTATTCTGTGGACGTGTTTCGTGCTTCTCTCTCCCCACTCCTGTACGCTCCATCGCGGCAAGAATTCTGCCAGTCTTGTTCAGCACTGTATCCCAGCGCCTAGAACACTAGCTGGCATGCAGCGGACGGTCAATAACCAGTAACCAAAAGAAGTGTGTTTCCTCTCAGCTTAAACCGCAGTTCTCCAGAACATGGACACTGTTTTCCACTTCATCTCCCACAGCGCCTAAGAGACTAAAGACACTGGAGTCACTCAATAAATGCTCAATTAATAAAGACAGACATATAGTCTTTTCTGGCACAGCCTTCCACTTACATTTTTAATTAAGTCAACAAATACTCATTAAGCTCCTTCCACGAGGCAGGCATGAGGCTAGGTGCCATTCTAGTTTCTTTTTCAACTTATCGTGTTCATCACTGAGATCCTGAAAAGTCCAACATTTGATCAGAAGCTAAAGCCCTGACACCCCTCCCAGTCTGGTGACCTCATTTTATTGGCCAATGAAATGCCACTCATTGCAGCTACTTGCAGGGTACATACAAACTTAGTCATTTTTATGTCAGAGACCACACAGAGCACTTCACTGTTCAATTATACATCAACCTCTCGTCTGGTATTGTTCCTCAAGAGAATATTTCTCAAAAACAACTATAAAAGACGTTCTTGAGAAATTTGGAGATATCTGAATATGGACTGATATCATTATACATTAGATATTACATAATATATATATTAGATCTAATGTATAATATTACATATTAGAAACCACCTTTTTAGGTGTGCTGATGGTATGGTAGTTACTCAGTAGGGCGTCCTTCTTCTAGGGGGTTATACATGGGCAGCTTACCAAATGGTTACGAAAAAAACTGATACATATATACAGACATTTATAGCTACACAAGTATAATATAGCAGTTAACAATTACGAGTACAAGCAAAAGGTATTAAAAGGATTAATATGTGCATTTTTCTAAGCTGTAACTGCTTGGTTGGTTCTCAATATAAGCTTTAACATATGATTAGACCAAAATTGATCCAGAGAGTACTACAGGATCAGAAATTGAACCACTAAAACACAAGAAATATCAACAAAAGAGCTAAGGAACAGGAAAAACTACCCACGGCAACTTCCAGCCCAGCCCAGGCCAGGCCCCTTCTCATACAGCTGTGGGCTCAGAAGAGGAGAAACCATATTTTGGAGCCCTGCTTCCAGAAGGCAGCTGTTCAGCACAACACATGCAGGCCCAATCTGTCAGCCTCATCCTCCCAGGAAGACAGTCTATGATGGGAAACTAAGCCACAGCATCTCAGTGACAATATATTCGAACAGGGCTTTCTAAGCTCACAGGTATTGTAAAAATACAATTTGGTTTTTATTGCTCTTGTTTCTTAAGCAGATGTTAAGAACGATACTCACAACCACCAATGTAACAACTGATTCAGGCAGGGATCCCCGGTGGCTGCTAAAGCCATTCGGTAGGAGAAGAGGACATTCACATTGTCTCAAAGCCACCCCACAGATTACTTACAAAGGGCAGTAGGTGCCTTCACAATGAAAGATCAAATTTACCGTCAACAGTAATGGGACACACTAACACTATGTGCCTCCCAATATGATGCCAGGGGAGGCGCATGGCATGATCCATGTAATATCTCTTACCAAAACCATCTATGCTGCATCTAAGCACGAGAAAACAATCAGACAAATCCAATTTATGGGTCATTTTAACCGGCCTGGACTCCCCAAAAGTGTCATTGAAGACACATACACCAAAAATAGAGTGGGGCTGTTCCAGATGAGGGGTGCTCAAACTACAGTTTTATTGGCATATGGCATGCCCGTTGTCATATCAGTGTTGAACGCTGACATAATTGGGTTATAGGCCATGATGTTTGCAACTTGCTCTCAAAGGTTTTGGAAAAAAAGTTAGATAAGAGATAAAGCAAATGTGACAAAATATTAGCAACTATGAATCTGGTCACTGGTTCTCAAACTTTTTGATCTCAGGAGTCCTTTACATTCTTAAAAATACCGAAGACCCCAAAGGGCTTTTGTCTCTGTGAGCTATACCTATCTATTATTTGCCGTCTAAGAAATTAACACTGAGAAAATTTTTAAACATGTATTGATTTTAAAATGATAAGCTCATTATGTTAACATAAAATATTTTTATGAAAAAACAATTTTCCAAAAACAAAAACTCTAACGAGAAGAGTGACATTCGTTTTACAATTTTTGCAAATCTCTTTAACGCTGCTGGTTGTATTCTGATCTGCTTCTGCATTCAAGCATTATAACATGGCATTTTGTTTGAAGTATATAAAGAAAATCCAACTTCACACAATCTGTACTTGAAAAAGAAGTATTTTAATAGCTTTCTAAGATGGCTAGAGATATCCCACTTTGATACTACACCAGAAGTTGTCAGGCGCTGGTTTCTTACAGGTTAGATGCAGTGAGGAGTCTGAAGCCACGTGCATGAACTTTTCATACTGTTACCTTCAAACACACTGGTCTAACTTGCACTTTGGATCTTTTACTCAAGCACGATTTTATAAAATCATGCACTGAACACCGGAAAATACTGGTTCACTAAGTTGACACATAAACAGATCTTCTAAATGTTGACAGATTTCATTGTGCAATACCAAAAGAATCACTTTTGTTAATATCACCACCAATCTCATTTTTTTTAAAAAAGTCTTTTTAAGTATTGGGAAGCTGCCAAGAGCACAGTGGCAGATAAAAGTTATGCAAAATTCTAATTTTTGCAGGAAAGTTCAAATTTCATCACTAGCAATAGATACTATCAATTGTTTTCCTTGAAATGACAAGCTTCATTTCATTCATTTTCAAGAAAATGTCTGATAAATACCAAGTCTAAAAAACCAATATGTCTGTCAATCATTCTTTCGAGTAAAAATGATGTTTCATGAAAAAAGAGGTTAGTTTAGCTTGCAGCTCAAACCATCACACTAGGGTTTTTCCTCAAATAACCACTGTCCCTTGATAGGCACAAGTGCTCCATAAGAACTTCCCGTTTCATCACACAGAATATTAAAAGGATGAGGCCGGCCCCGTGGCCGAGTGGTTGAGTTCATGTGCTCTGCTTCAGCGGCTCAAGGTTTTGCTGGTTCGAATCCTGGGCGCAGACATGGCACTGCTAATCAAGCCATGCTGAGGCAGCGTCCCACACACCACAACTGGAAGGACCCACAACTAAAAATACACAACTATGTACCAGGTAGCTGTGGGGAGAAAAAGGGGAAAAAATTTTTTTTAAAAAAAAAGGATGCATACTCAAGGATCAAGATTTAATAAAATTAATAATTTTTACTGCTTTATCAAGGACATTCTTAAGTGAAACTGGCATTTTTGTTTCACTGCAAGTGTGCCACAAACAAAAGTGTCACTAATACAGTTTGATCCTGCTGCCTCGATTCGTGCCTGAGGCACCAGCAGCTTTATCCACCCCTGACCCATCGGTGACCATCAGCACAAACGTCACCAACCACAGTGAAAAAGGCAAATGATGTCTTAGTGTCACTATAACAACAGTTTTGACCTTGCAGATCCCCACGAAGGGTCTTGGGGACTCCCAAGGATCTGTGACTAACTCTGAGAACTACTGATGTGGGTAAAAGGTATATGAGTGTTCTTTGTACTATTCATTCCTGTTTAGTAGGTTTAGAAATTTTCAAAAGGATAATGGAAGGGGGAAAAATAAACCATAAAACATTCTCAACTATTTTAAAGAGCAAGAGAAAACGCCTTCCCCCACATTGATGAATGCGTGGCACAGCAACGTTCTTTTGGAAATCAAAGGACAGCAGTGGAAATTAGCTGTCCAGGCTTTATTAACCAATGACGGCCCAAGACAAAAACTCAGCTGCCTGGGGTTTTTTTTCAAGAGGAATCCATGTAACAGGGAAGGATCACCAACAAAATACAGATCCCCAGTGCCTTGTTTTGGACTAAATGTATTTTGGAATTCGGAATTTTTTTTAATTTTGGAAAGGGAATAGAGTAGCACCCCGTAGGCAGATATATTAATATTTCTACAGTTAAATATACGACTAATCATACTAAGTAGGATAAGTAGAGATTAGAAATAGCCTCACTTTAGTTCAGGTCTGGCATAGCAGTTAAGTTCGCACGTTCCGCTTCGGCAGCCGGGGTTCACCAGTTCGGATCCCAGGCACAGACCTATGCACCACTTATCAAGCCATGCTGTGGCAGGCGTCCCACATATAAAGTAGAGGAAGATGGGCACGGATGTTAGCTCAGGGCCAGTCTTCCTCAGCAAAATGAGCCTGTTGGCTCAGGGTGAATCTTCCTTAAAAAAAAAAAGAACTGTGGACTCCTTGGGAATATGCTACACTCCAATTCAAATCATTTCATCAGCTACACTAGTTCCTATTTACGGGGTGGGGTTAGGTAGAGACTTTTGAGATTTTCAAGAGTTATATTTGTGATTCCAATGTCGTTGCATATCCCGCTGAAGATTTGGAAAAGCCACATTCATGGGAACAAGTGGTTAGGAACAGGCACAGTGCCAATATAAATCACTTTCATCAGGAGTCAAAGGGAACAGAGAGAACATGGTTTGGGACAGAGTAACACGAATGGTACTGAATTTGAATTGTTATAATAAATCATTTGTAACCAAGAGCCACATATAACTCTCTAAGGGTGAAAACAGGTCCTTGAAGGAAGGGAAGATGATTAAAAATGAAAACTACGGGGGCAAGCCCGATAGCATAGTGGTTAAGTTTGCATACTCTGCTTCGGCAGCCGAGGGTTCGCTGGTTCAGATCCCAGACATGGATCTACACACCACTCATCAAGCCATGCTGTGATAGCATCCCACATATAAAACAGAGGAAGGCTGGCACAGATGTTAGCTCAGCAACAATCTTTCTTAAGCAAAAAGTGGGAGATTGGCAACAGATGTTAGCTCAGGGCCAATCTTCCTCACCAAAAAAAGAAAGAAAAAAAGAAAACTATGCATCAATTAATACCTAAATTATGTCACAAATATAGATCAGTTTTACTTGATGCCACAAATTAATTGGGGATCAGAATTTGGAGGCAAATTATTGTAATCCTTAGTTGAAACACTGTTAAATTCCTGATACTATTCCTTAACCAGATTCTAATTTAGTAATCCACGGCAAAGTAGCATACTGGAAACAGTAGTGAATTGCGAGTCCAGGAGACCTCAGTTCTCAATTCTGCCACTAACTAGTTACACAGCCCAGCCAGGGACACAGTAGATACCCAGCAAACGCGATGTGAAATCAACAGACCTAGCTGCTTCGTGCCTCTAATTCATCATCTGTAATAGAGGAACTGGATTAACAGATCTTTAAAGGTTTCTTCTAGCTCTAAATTCTTTAAGCATGTGCCCTCAAGGACCTTATCAACTCAACTAACTTTAGTGTTATGACCTTAAGACTATCTGGTCCACACTGTTCACTTTACAGATGAGAAAACTGAGACCGTGAAAAATCACATGATATGTTCAAGGTCACACCCCGGCTACAGCAGTGCTAGGACTAAAACTCGAAAACCCCAGTTTCCAGGTCAAATGCTCACTACTTTGCTTGTAACCCAAGGCTTCAGGAACGGCATAAGTCCAGGGCTTTCAGTATACGCCATCACTCAGTCAACACACGCTCTTTCAGGACCCTGGCTCTACTATATCATATATATATAAGGTGGGGACGAATTCCAGGCAAAGAGACCCAAAAACTCACAGAGAAAATATTCACAAATCATTTCTCTGAGAAGAGTCTAGGATCTAAAACATACAGCGAATTCTTATAACTCAACAATGAAAAGACAAATAACCAATTAAAAAACAGGCAAAGGTGGGGCCAGCCCCATGGCCAAGTGGTTAAGTTCACGCACCTTGCTTCAGTGGCCTGGGGTTACAGGTTAGGATCCTGGCTGCAGACCTAGCACCGCTCATCAAGCCACGCTGAAGCAGCATCCCACATCGAAGAACTAGAAGGACCTACAACTAGATATACAACTATGTACTGGGGGGCTTTGGGGAAGGAAAAAAAGAGGAAGATTCGCAACAGATGTTAGCTCAGGGCCAATCATCCTTACCAAAAAAACAAAAAATAAAAAACAGGCGAAGGATTTGCATAGGCATTTCTCCAAAGATATACAAACAGCCAATAAGCACATGAAAAGATGTTCCAACATCATTAGTCACTAGGGAAATGCAGATCAAAACCACAGTGCGATACCACTTCACACCCACTGTGTGTGAGGTATGGCTCTAATCAAGAAGGACAATAACAAGTAACGTGAGGATGCAGAGAAACTGGTGCCCTCCTACACTGCTGGTGGAATGCAAGATGGTATAGATGCTGTGAAAAAAGTCTGATAATTCCTCAGAAAGTAAAACACGGAGTTACTATATGACCCAGCAATTACACTCTAGGTGTATACCCAATAGAAACGAAAGCTTAGGTCCACATGAAATTTGTACAGCAATCTTAATTCATAATAGCCAAAAAGTGGAAACAACCCAAATGTCTATCAACTGATGAATACATAAACAAAATGTGGTATATTCATACAATGGGATATTATTCAGCCCTAAAAGTGAGTGAAGTATTGACACCTGCTACCACATGGATGAGCCTTGAAAACACTGTGCTAAGTGAAAGAAGCCAGACACAAAAATCTACAGACTGTATGATTCCATTCACATGAAATGCCCGGAACAGGCCAATCCATAGAGGCAGAAGGCCTATTATGGTGGTCAAGGGCTGAAGGTAGGAGAGAATGGAGTGACCTTTAATGGGTGTGGGGGTTTTTCTGGGGTGATGAATGTTCTGAAATTAGTGACGATTGGTTGCACACCCCTGTGAATATACTAACAAGACCACTGAAGTGTACACCTAACATGGCGAATTTTATAGTATGTGAATTATATCAAGATGTATTTTGTCTGTTTTGTTTTGTTTTAAAACACAGACACCAAAGTGCACTTCCACTCGTGCCCTCCCAGACTGGACAAAGAAAAATATCAACACAGGGTGAATGATCCAAGGCCTCAACTCACTATTTACTGGGCAAGGCATGTGCTATAAAGTGGGAATACAAAGATAAATACTCTGTTCTTATGATACTCAGTTATTATAAATAGACAAAGGTGAGCAAATAACGATAACACAATGTGATAAGCGGGGGCCGGCCCAGCGGCGCAGCAGTTAAGTTCGCACGTTCTGCTTCAGTGGCCCGGGGTTCTCCAGTTCGGATCCTGGGCACGGACCTATGCACCGCTCATCAAGCCATGCTGTGGCAGGCATCCCACATATCAAAAAGTAGAGGAGGGCTGACCCAGTGGCGCAGTGGTTAAGTTTGCACGTTCCACTTTTCGGCGGCCCGGGATTCGCCGGTTCGGACCCCCAGTGCGGACACGGCACCGCTTGGCATGCCATGTTGCGGTAGGCGTCCCATGTATAAAGTAGAGGAAGATGGGCACAGATGTTAGCTCAGGGCCAGGCTTCCTCAGCAAAAAAGAGGAGGACTGGCAGTAGTTAGCTCAGGGCTAATCTTCCTCAAAAAAAAAAAAAAAGAAAGTAGAGAAAGATGGGCATGGATGTTAGCTCAGGGCCAGTCTTCCTCAGCAAAAACAGAGGAGGATTGGCAGCAGATGTTAGCTCAGGGCTGATCTTCCTCAAAAAATAAAAGCTCTCTTCCTCTAGACATATCGCATCATCCACCTGCAATCATTACTCAGTCTAAGTCAATGCTTTCATTTTCACACCCTGCATCTCCAGCGACCAGCAGGAGCAGTCTCCTGCATGGACAGGCACAATGCATATTTGCTGAAGACACCTTTCTATGCATGAGACCTAAGGGGAGGCTACAGTGGAGAAATCCTGGCCAAGAGAAACCCCAACACAAGATAATGTCTCAAAAACTCTTTCCAGGTTTTTCCAAGGGGTAGGGGAGAGCCCCCAAGGCTGTAGCAGACCAGCCTGAGGGAGAGATGCAAAGAAATCTTTTCACCAGAGATGGAGAGGGCAAGGCTAGCATGGTCTGGCTACAGCAATGCGGAGATCATGCAGCCCGCACTGCAGTAAATCAGGCGCTCAGAGCTGAGAGATACCAGCTGCGTATGACTGCAAAAAAAAAAAAAAAAAAAAAAACGCTAGAGGCACTTAGACCCCAAACAACTGCAGGAAACTGACAGCGGACAAAAGAGTGGGATTCAGGGGAAGCAGTCAAGAGTTAAATCCGTGAAACGACTCACATGACAGCAACGGCTCGGACTGACGGCTCCCGGCTCCCTCTCATTCTACCTTTTTCCCACATAGAAGAGGTAAGCTGTTTTCTCAGTCCCCAGCGAATCTGATACCCTTCAGATGCTGTTTCTCAGCTTGCTGGACGACTAGACTAGGACACAGGAATGACGCAGCAACATCCTCCCCACCTCCCCCCTGACAGCAGGAAGAGAATCAAGGACCAGAAGAAACGAGTGGCTGAGAATGACCTTCCCTCTATCCAGACATCACAGGTTTGTCCTAGTTACACAAGAGAGACGACTGCTATGACACTCATCCCAAACCATTTTCTTTTTCTGTCTCAGACTGGGTTAAATAATCATTTAAATTTTATTCCATTTAATTTTCTTCTGGTGTCCTTAGACAAGTTCCTTCATGGATTTCTCATCTGTAAAACGGAACTAAACATACTAGGCTCTGGACCCCAGCTCTCTCATGTTGTTTGAAGGAAAGGTTATCTAATGCACTTGGAAAAGTTAAAAGCACAATGTAATAATAGCTAACATTTATTGTATGTTTACTTCATGCCATTCTAAGGCCTTTGCACGAACTCGCTTATTTCTAAAAACAACGCTAAGAGGCAGCTACTACTAACCCCATTTTTCAGAGGAGTACACTGAGGCACAAACAGGGAGAGTTCCTTTCCCAAGTTCACAGAAATATCACACAGTAAGGCTGGAATTCAAACCCAAGCCATATCACTCAATAAATCTGAGTGTATATTACTAATGTAAAGTGCAGTGAAAATTACGTTTGAAGATTACAGCACACGGCTTAAAGGAAGCAAGCATAACAACCCAGGAAAACGTCCAACAAATGTTTGAATTCTGCTTTGTTCCCACCATCATATACCACCATGTGTATGCATTCTGAGATTAACATGTAGCAGACACATGTATGTGGAACAGAGGCTCTGGAATATGTCCAGCCCTAGTCACACAATACGTCACTTACTGGCAGTATGGGCAAGTTACTTAACTGTGTCTTAGTGTCCTCATATGTCAAACGAGGCTAATACCTACCAAGGAGAACTGTTTAAGCACTAAATGCATTCTAAACTCTCTTCCATCAAGAACCGTGGCTGGCAGAGAATAAGTGCTGAGCAAATGTCATTAGCTGCTATTGTTAACATTATTATTTCACTTTGTCATTTTACCTATTTCTCATGTAAACAAACACCTAAAAGAATTTTGCCTCAAAGCTGTCACATAATCTTGAAATGGGCATATGTACTGGATTTCCCATTTCAGCATCCCCACACTTTGGGAGTATTTTCTAACAAATTTATAATCCATGTAACATTGTTGCTAATGTGAGCATCTATTATACCCTTCCAAGTTTATGCTACATTGTATTTCTTACATGTCAAATGACATACTGCAAACACTTCTCTCTTATACAAATTGTCACATTTCTGATTAACTGGTAGGCTGATTTTGAGAGTCACTGTGAATGGCTTTTTATCAAAACACCTCCAATTAAAATGCTAGTATCTTCTAGAAATTATTTATTCCACCTTCTCATCTGACAAAGCTGAAGCCCAAAGAAGACAGTGACTTGCTCAAGTTTATACAGCTAGATAACAAAGATTGAACCAGAAACTCCAGACACAGTTCAAAGTTCTCCATAATTTCTCTAGGCTGAATAATTCCATTTCCTGTCAGGGAAGGTGATAAACATCTGAGGACAGAGAATGACTCAAACCTCTAAGGAGCAAAAAAATGTCAGGATGCAAGGCTTCAGTGATTACTTAACGCAGCAAAACAAAACAACACAACACAAGCGGCATTCCTCAGTACCATTTCCTTCTCAAAAAATCACATCATCTCAAAAATGTGCTCTACTAACTTTTTATTAGCCTAACCCACACTGGCTCGTGCTACTTCTTCCTAGCTATCTCTGCAACTTTCTCAAACTGTCTTGGCAAATTCAGGTCAAAATTCTAATAACAAACTCCAGGGAGCTGTCGCAGTGCAGTGGTGTGATAGCAAATACTCCTGAAAATAAGTGGGGCTTGGAAATTCTATTACACCTGAGATTCTCAGTGGAATTATTTTTGCTGTGACGGAATTTGATTTGTTTTTTCAGAAACAGCTTTCCACGAAAATCATACTAACATAAGAGAGAAGATGTGAAAACTTGCTCATTAAGGCCGCTAACTGATCAGTTCATTAAACTTTGCCAAATTTTTTGGAGCATTTCAAATCTCACAGGAGTTTACCGAAGAACTCAATTCATGCCCCTCTTTCCAAAAGTCTGCTCTGAAACAGACATGGCTGCTTTCATACACACAATATTGAACCAGAGTCCAGACCAGAAGTGGGCAATCTATTTCACACACAAGCCACAGCAGGATCAGGGAGAGAGGAAGAGAGAAAACAGGAAGACTGGCAAGTCAAATCAATTATTTACTCAAAAGTCCACAGGGCACAGAGCACTATAAGATGCACAGTGCCAATCGGCTCCACCCCTTCTCTGCCAGTCAGCACAGGCCACACGACGAACGCTGGAGCCCAACAACCAGCCAAGCTCCAGGCAAAGCGGCCTTACCAGGCTGGATGGGGCCAAATACATATTCTAACTCCTAGTCAAAGAAGAGCCGTTGGAGGAGGAGATACTCAATAGTTTAAAGACTGCAGAGAGATTAAGAAAGACAAAAGCAATGAAAACGCCTAAATACGTGGACTTTGGGTCTTTTGAAAGGGGACTGACAGTAAGGTATGGAGCAAAACAAGACAGGAAAGGTGCTAAAGTATGAGTGAGTGTAAAAGAAGGGCTGCATACAGAATGCTTTTTTTTTTTTAATGTTTGAGAGTAAAAGGAAAAAAGAGATGGCAATAACTCTAAGACACAGAAAGGAGGGGGATTCTATTTATTTGTTTTAGGTTAGAAAAGACCTCAGTGTATTCATAATCTGAAAGGAAGGACTCAATAAAGAGCGAAGCTAAAGATGCAAGAGAGAAAGATGATAATTGGTAAGAGTGAGGCACCAGACAAGTGGCTACTGGGCAACGGGAGGCAGAAGAAAAGTTATCCATGTGGATCCTGAAAGTCACCAGACAAACGCAATGAAAATGGAGAAAGCAGATGGTAGGGACCTTAAAAAATTAGAAGCCATGTAAAAATGGCAAAACAATAGTCTGAAAGCAGCAGTGAAGGACTAGAAATACACCGATTGCTCTCTGCTACCCAAGGAGCTGCGAGGTATTTGACCAGTGAAAACAGAAATAATAGCATTCATTAGAGAAAAAGTCTTGTTTTCAGTTATGGGTTAGGAGATGGAGGAAATGTTTGGAAGAAAAGAATAAGAACTTAGGACTTGGCTCACATATGCGCACAGGTTCTATGAGACCCAGGAGAAGCAGCTGGTAGAGGAGCATCAGGAAAGGGGTGGAGAGGGGTGGGGCTGAGCTTTATAATATTGAGGCCACAGCAGTAGATAGAACTGTGAAGTAATCAACGGCAAACAGGAAGAGGAGTAAGCTCACGAATTTAATGGCTGCGGATGACGGGGGAACGCAGAGAGAAGGACACACCAACAAAGAGCTGGTACCACCGACAGCGCGTCTCCAGCACTCTCCACATTTTCAAGTGGAGTGATCTTCACACCCACTTTCCCAGAAGCTGGACCCTGAAACTTCCTTTCGTTTCCTTTGCCAAGACCAGCAATTTACTGAACTGTATCAACAGTTTGTTTGTTTGTTTTCTGAATCGGACCTTTGTTTTTAAGAAGGATTTGCTGAGAGCTCTAGAAAAGGATACGAGGGACATTATCCAAAAGCTAAGAGAACGTCACTGACTAGAACTAGGGCCGCAGAGCAAACTTGGTCTTTTACGCCCCACACCTGCACGTGCAGACAGGATGGAAAAGGGTAGACAACACCAGTTAATATTTGGGGAGCGCTTCACTGATCTGAATTATTGCCTAATCAAATATCTCAACTAATTCATTCTTTATTCCTATTTTTATGACGTGTAATCCAAGGACAGAAAGAACACAGGCTTTGTATCAGTGATCTAGAATTCTAACTCTGCTAGTCCCCCAGGGACATTTCTTAAACCCCTCTGTTCTTCAGTTTCCTCATCTGTAACATAGGAATAACAGTACCTATTTCATGAGGTCGTTGTAAAGGTTAAAGAATTAATACACAGCAGGTACCCACAGCAGATGCTAAAGAAATGGTAGCTAATATATTCTACTATAACATGCAGTAATGACAGGAAGACAAACATTTTAACTAATATCATTATAAATTAAACCATCCAAGGTGAACCAGTCTATCACTACACTGCTGTTAATATACAGAGAACAAATTCTGTTAACCAAAAAATCCTAAAGTAACAAATAAATTCCAAAAATTCCTCTGTACTTGATGATCCAACTAATGATGATGTTATTTATTAGGGTACAATTTCCATAACTAAGAACTTACACACTGTCTAGTGGTTTGAAATGTACTTTTTTTCCCCAAATGAGTAGTACTTCCAAAATAAGGCAAACTTTTTACCTTCCAGTTCAATCTCAGGGCAATTTTAGAGATTCTCACCATATCTCAAATAAATGGAGCTGCAGAAGCACATGGATGCAGAGTGAAGTAGTCAGCAGAGAACTGGAAGCAAAAGGCAATGTCTTGCCCCCTTTCCCAACTTCAAGTTAACTGATATCACAAATGCTCCTCAATTTTACTAATCTCCCAATCTTAGAGTGATCGTTACTTTCTTTCTTGCTCCACATCATCGAGCCCTCTCTCTTCCTTCTTCAAAACTTCTCTCGAATATATTCTTTTTTTTTTTTTTAACTCCCCAAATTCAAGTCCTGATAGAGTTCACACCTGAATTTCTGCAAAAGTCCTTCACTGGCCTCCTTTCCAATAACCCACATAATAGCTCCTGATTCATCAGCCTGCAATTCCAAGTTTATCAAGCTACTGCCCTACTTACAAACCTTCAATGCTTCCCAGTGTTGGCAAGATCAAGTCCAAATTCCTCAGTGTAACGTTCAAGACTGTTCATAATCTGACTGAGCATTACCTCACTAACCTTATCTCCTCCTCGTCCCTAATCGAAACTATTATTGGATCAGCTGAGTATTCCCGGGTCCAATCAATAATAGAAGTTTACTCCAATCTCAGTCTCTTTGCTCTTGCTTTGCCCCGGCCTGGAAAATCATCTCCTTCCTTTCTGCATATTCAAATCCCATCCATCCACGTTACTGTAAACCTCTAGTCTAACTGCCTCTGCGAAGCCCTCAGACCCCTTCAACCTCGGTAACTATAACCCGTCAGTTTGACGGAAGTCAGTAGCATAACAACAGACCTCCTGGAGCAGTCACCACCGTACTACAGATACACATAGAGATAGAGATAGAGATACAGATTCACCAAAGAACACTAAAGTAAATTTTTCATAAGGCTAAATTATTCCCTTCATCTGAGAGGATGCCCTTTTGCTTATCTCTTTTAAAATGTTCCATCTTTGTTGGCAAAAACATCCAAAACCAAGAGCGACAAATGTTGGAGAGGTTGTAGAGAAAAAGGAACCCTCATACACTGTTGGTGGGAATGCAAACTAGTGCAGCCACTATGGAAAACAGTATGGAGATTTCTCAAAAAGTTAAAAATAGAAATACCTTATGACCCAGCCATCCCATTACTGGGTATCTATCCAAAGAACCTGAAATCAGAAATCCCAAGAGTCCCTTGCACCCCTCTGTTCATCGCAGCATTACTTACAATAGCCAAGACATGGAACCAACCTACATGCCCAGAAACTGATGATTGGATAAAGAAGATATGGTATATATACACAATGGAATACTACTCAGCCATTAAAAAGGACAAAATTGGTCCATTCGCAGCAACATGGATGGACCTCGAGGGTATTATGTTAAGCGAAATAAGCCAGACAGAGAAAGACGAACTTTATATGACTCCACTCATAGGTGGAAGCTAACATATAGACAAGGAGAACTGATCGGTGGTTACCAGGGAAAAGGTGGGATGGGGGGAGGGCACAAAGGGAGAAGTGGTGTACCCACAACATGACTAACAATAATGTACAAGTGAAATCTCACAAGGTTGTAATCTATCATAATTTTAATAAAAAAAAATGTTCCATCTTTGATAAAACAGTGATATTAGATGAGAAGGTTGTTTTTCATTTTAAAGTCCTTACTTGGAAAACAAAAAGCTCTTCTGAAATATGACTGGTCCAGGAAGCCCGAGCTCTAGAAGCACTGGTCTATATCCTCCATTCTGGCATTTACAGATGGTCAAACATTGTTACAGAACTGTTTCAAAAACTAGATACTGTCCACCCAATCAGAATTTGTAATTCCTTAAGAACAAGGACTATATACTGCGTTTATTTTGTCTTTTGTTTTCTCCACGTTAATTAGCCCTGGGTTAAATATAAAACAAGTACTGTAAACTGAATAGAGTTAAAATTCTTGGCTTTTAAATTTGATGTGAAACTGACCAAAAATGTAATTGAAGCCCGTGTTCCTTCACTCCTCTCCTCTCCTCTTCCCTAAAGAGTATCTGCAGCCTTCTGGACTGCACCCACTCAATGAATAGCCCCCTACCTCCCAGTATTTCTGCTGGAATCCCACTGCTCTCGCCTCTCTTTATGATCGGAAACTTTATCCTGGCTCTATCCTTTATTATCTCTCCCCGCTACATTAACGGCCTCACTATCCACCCGCCTATTTCTCCTTCATACTTCAAGATCCTGACAGTCTCTTTCAAACTGCCTTGGGATCTAGTCTTAAAAGTCTAACATAGGGGCCGGCCCTACGGCTAAGTGGTTAAGTTCCTGTGCTCTGCTTCAGTGGCCCAGGGTTTTGCCAGTTCGGATCCTGGGTGTGGACCTAACACCGCTCATCAAGCCATGCTGAGGCGGCGTCCCACATGCCACAACTAGAAGGACTCACAACTAAAATATACAGCTATGTACTGGGGGATTTGGGGAGAAGAAGAAAAAATAAAAAATAAATAAAATCTTTAAAAAAAAAAGTCTAACATAATCATCAGTCCTCAAATTACTACAAAAAAATACCTTAGCATATGTTGGAAAGTATATAATTTTACCAAATTATACTAAGAATATCTCACATTGCACTCCAGTACAGCTGTGGCAGAAAACATAAAAACTGGTATTCCTGAAATAAACCTACCAGGAACCTTTGTTCCACAAACAGCCTGACTACATTTGTAATAACTTCTGTAGTCAACCAGCTTCTGTATTCTCTGTAATAGTCTTCCACTTTAAAGATATTTAATACATCTTTATCAAGATCTAAAAACGTTATTCTTCCTATCCTAAGGAACATAAGCCAATGGTGACGTCCTGTACTTAGGGAATAATGATCTTAAATGCACGTGTTCATAAAATCACCGTGTGTTCTGGTTTAGACAGCATCATGTTCAAGAGCAAGTCCAGGAGTCAAATCCTAGCTGGCATTCACCAGTTGTGTTGACTGTGGGCAAACCGATCTCATTTCTTAAGGATTTTTCACCTATTAGATGGGGATAATAATAGCATCTACCCCAAAGGGTTGTTGAAAGGTAGATTAAATAAAGATATAAACAGCGTTTAAGTACAGTAGCTGGCACATGGTCAATAAATGTTAGGTTTTATTATTAGTCCTCAATGACTAAGAATCCTTAGAAAAATTTCAATTATAAGACTTCTATAAGCTGCTTATTCACAGACATTAGATACAAATCACTAAGATGGCCTAAATCAGATAAATACCCCAGGTAATTAGGAAGACAGCACATTGTGATAAGCTGTTCCAAGGTTTAAAGAGCCAAAAACTAACTTCGTTTATCTTGCTCAGCATTTAACTTTTCCAGGTAATTTGAAACTGGATAAAACCAGAGATTTCTTTACGTTTAGAAATAGGAAAATGTTGTCAGACCAAGGTGGATGGTACCATTTTTCTATTTGAACTCTTCAAGCTCTGCAGAAAGCCTACACAAATAATGCCTTGGTAAGAAGGTCAGGAAAACACATTTCAGTTATTAATTACAATTAAGTTCAAATCTGTTCCTCAACAGATTTGCCTCTCAGTAAACTAAAAATGCTATTTTTTCCCTTTTTTTAAAACTTTATTTTTTAGACCAAAAAAAGCAAAACATTTTACAAGGCTATAAATAAAATCATGTTGATACTAACACAAGATAATGTTCTCATTAGAGAGAATTTTGATTCAATCATAACACAACTTAAACAAGTTATATTCAAACAATAATTTTTATTTATAGAGGTTCAAAATGAGCGCTATTACTCAAGTTATCTTTGGAAGCAGATGCTCTTCCAATAATGCCGCCAAGGCTCAAAATCTTTTTCAAACTTCATTTGCAGGATTCTCAAAGAGAAGCCTTATACACACAAAAAAATCCTAGTCTCCACCTTTTAGAATTATATCTCATTTATAACCAAAAACAATGTTGATTACCCACTTCATTCACCAGACTTACGTCCAAAAGCTAAACATAACTCCTCCAAAATGCAAACTTATCAGGATTAAAAATGTACAATATGCTCTAAAGACAAATTCAAAAGAAGCAGATCAAATATTTCAGTTTAGAAATCTCATTAAAATAAATATATAACTACTTCCCATTTTGGAAATTTCTGATACTTGTTTTAAAAAAGTCATATTATCTTACAGATACCCCTCAGAGACGACCAAAAAACTACATGGTAACAAAACTGGAAATCTGAAATATCATACCAGATCTATAGAAAGCAGCAAAATGATACTGTGGATAATAACTGAAATTGTTTAATTTGAACATTTAAACTATCGTGCTTCCATAACATTTGCTCCCAGAGTGCCTCTGAAGGAGCAGTGATTAATACGGTTATTTACATACATCCATTCCTCTTGGCAACCTACCTTTGGTTCACACTAGTTTGAGTAAACTGGAATTCTCCAAAAGAAGGAACTCCACATTAGTTGTTTGTTCTTTTGTTGTTGTTCAAAAAAAAAGACGGATTTGGAGTAAGAGAGGAAGTGATCCCAGCTTAGCTTATCTAACCCAGCACATCCTGCTCTAATCACCTAGACTATAACCTGTTTACCAGAGACTCCAAAATTTAACTAATGTCCCCCTCCCAAAGATAAACATCTGGCATGCCAAGATCTCAGCAACTGGCAGCCTAAAAAAATCCCAAATCTGACCCTCAACAGCTCTGTGACACCGGACAAGATACTTAGCTTCTCTGTGCCCCAGGCCCTCACCTGTGAAATGGGGCTAAAATAATAATCGATATACCTACTTCATGGGTATGGATGAGGATTAAATGAGACCGTGTGCCTGACACAGAGTAGGTACTCAAAACACATTCGTTGAAAAATTAGTAAATGAATTCATGCACAGAAAATGCTTAGGAGAGTGCCTGACAAATAGCCATTATAACTAATAATCACTTGAGATCTGTACCTGGAATAAGCAAAAGTAAATGGCTAACAATATTAATATCATTATCCCAAAACTCCATAACCAGACTTAACATTGTTAAATAATTTTCAAAAATACTAATGGTTTGAAATATTCTATTATCTTACCAATAGTCTCAGTTTCCAGTTGCAGGGTCTCTCTTTAAATGATGAAGAAGGGGTGGCTAGAAAATCCAGAAATTCTCTTTCTCTTGTGCCAATTATAACAGTATAACCAACATTCAGGCTAAGGATGAGCCATTCAAGAAAAAACAGATTTACTACAAATACAGAGGAAATCAAACTAGCCACTGAGAAAGTTGCTTCACTTCATCAGAAATTAGTAAAGTTAAAATTAAGCTTTTAAAAATTCTTGATTTTCTTCTAGTTTGCCAGTATATAAAGATGTTATCTGACTTTAGACTAAATCACATTAATTTTAAAAATAAGAAGAAGAGGGAATTTTTCTTCTATTCTTTGGATAAACAAAAATGCAAGGGTAGACCTGAAACCATAAGGCTTCTAGAAGAAAATGTAGGCAGTACACTCTTTGACACCAGTATTAAAAGGATCTGTTTGGACACCATGTCTTCTCAGACAAGGGAAACAATAGAAAGAATAAACAAATGGGACTTCATCAGACTAAAGAGCTTCTTCAAGGCAAAGGAAAACAGGATTGAAACAAAAAAACAACCCACTTACTGGGAAAAAATATTTGCAAGTCATACATCCGACAAAGGCTTAATATCCATAATATATAAAGAACTCACACAACCCAACAACAAAAAATCAAACAACCCGATCAAAAATGGGCAGGAGACATGAACAGACATTTCTCCAAAGAAGATATACGGATGGCCAATAGGCACAGGAAAAGATGTTCATCATCGCTGATCATCAGGGAAATGCAAATCAAAACTACACTAAGATATCACCTTACACCCATTAAAATGACAAAAATAACTAAAACAAATGGTAACAAATGTTGGAAAGGTTGTGGAGAAAAAGGAACCCTCATACACTGGTGGTGGGAATGCAAACTGGTGCAGCCACTATGGAAAACAGTATGGAGATTCCTCAAAAAATTAAAAATAGAACTACCATACGACCCAGCCATCCCACTACTGGGTATCTATCCAAAGAGCTTGAAGTCAGCAATTCCAAAAGTCCCATGCACCCCAATGTTCACTGCGGCATTATTCACAATAGCCAAGACGTGGAAGCCACCTAAGTGCCCATCAACAGATGATTGGATAAAGAAGATGTGGTATATATATACAATGGAATACTACTCAGCCATAAAAAAGAACAAAATTGTCCCATTTGCAACAACATGGATAGACCTTGAGGGAACTATGTTAAGTGAAATAAGCCAGATAGAGAAGGACAATCTCTGTATGACTCCACTCATATGAGGAATTTAAAAATGCAGACAAAGAGAACAGATTAGTGGCTACTGGAGGAAAGGTGGGATGGGGAGTGGGCACAAAGGGTGAAGGGGTGCACCTACAACACGACTGACAAACAAAAATGTACAACTGAAATTTCACAAGATTGTAACCTATCATTAACTCAATAAAAATTAAATTTTAAAAAAACTTTAAAAAAAATGCAAGGGTAAAACTGAAATAATGACTAATATTTACTACATACCAGCATCATGACCTAAGTGCTTTTGTACGTGAAATTATCTAACCCTCACAACCACTCTCACCATCTTCAAGATGGAGAAACTGAGGCTTTCGGAGGCTACAGAACTGGACCTCCATAGCTGCACATAACCTTATAAGGTAAAGTGCCATTTAACCAAAATGGTCAAAGAATGAGAACGAGACACAAATAGATAACCAACTGTCAAAGAACCAAATCGAATAAACCACATTTAACAAAGCTTCAGTTGAATAAAATTTAATGATTCAGAAGTGTCCTCCACGATCTCACGATGCCCAAAAGTCAGTGTTATGAACAATTCTGCTGTGAATATGGAAAGTGGAGGAGATGGGGTTGAATACACACTAACTTTGTAAACCATTCGGAAAATTACTTTTTGTAACGAATTCCTCAGAGTTTAGCATTTGTCTCCTCACATTTCAAAAGAAAATTTCTAGCCACTGACATTTACTGGCGGTTTGAAGTCTGGATAAATGTAAATACGTTCTACCTACACCTGTAATCTGACCTAGCTGGAGTCAAAAAGTGAAAAAGCAAACGGGCTGGTTTCATAAACTATTTCTAAGTTGTTAAAGAAAAAGGTAACAGTGAGAAGATCGTGACAATTAACAAAATTACTCCAGTGTCTCTCAGAAACTTCCTACGTGCCTCTGCTCGTGTCTCCGTAAGAATAACTACCACATTACCCCACAATCTTCTGATATAGCTCCACAGCAAGTCAAATGATTAATGTTTTAAAATGCATAGTAGGGAACTCTTAAAAAATAGATTTACATCCATCGCTCGATTGTGCCAGGATGTCTGTTAAGTTAAATCATCCCAGTTACTAATTTAAATTTGCATTTAAATTGGCTTAAAGTACATACAAAATAAGTACATATAAAATTAGAACATACATCCTTCTGCCTTTAACAAAAGAGGATAAATATGTACTGAGAGAGCTTGCTGGCAAGTCAGAGGAGGTGGCTTTAAACAGATTTAATTGGCTTAAAATTTTTCATTGTTGACATCAAAACAAAATGTTATTTGACAGAATAATTCAAAGGAGGTCCTATCTCGTGTCTCATTTCAGTCCCTAACTCCAATGCAAGAGCATCAGACAAGCACTGATGAAGCATCTTTCCCAGGAGGAACTGTGCATAGTCAGTCCTTTGCCAGTGACAGATTCCAAAGGAGGATCTGCCGTGTGGCACCAGGACTGGACTCCTGGACCTTCACACCCTCACAGTTGCTCTCTCACCCGAAGCAGCTGGGGCGCTCCCAGCCTTTGGATTCGAGAAAACACGGAACAGAATTCTAATAAAAAGAATCCCTGTTAACAAGCCTGAGACGTTAAAAGGGCTACCTACACATAAGCATCATTACGATCAATCGTCAAAAACTCTACTGAGGGGGGCTGGCCCCGTGGCCGAGTGGTTAAGTTCGCGCGCTCCACTGCAGGCGGCCCAGTGTTTCATTGGTTCGTAATCCTGGGCGCGGACATGGCACTGCTCATCAGACCACGCTGAGGCAGCGTCCCACACACCACAGCTGGAAGAACCCACAACGAAGAATATACAACTATGTACCAGGGGGCTTTGGGGAGAAAAAGGAAACAATAAAATCTTTAAAAAAAAAAAACAAACAAAAACAAAAAACTCTACTGAGGGCCTACTATGTGCAAAACTCAGTGAAAGGAAGTGAGGGGAGTACTGGCTAAGACAAACTTAGCTTCTGATCCAACTAGGTAATTGAGATACAATCTGGTCAAGTTAACCAAAAATATGAGGGGTACTGGCATTACAAGCTGCAAGATTTTAGAGAAAGTAAGAAGCTTCTGATCCAACGAGGTAGATAAGATACATGCTAGTGTGACTTACCAAGAACATGAGGGGGTATCAGCAATAACTGTCACAAAATTTTTAGAGAAGAAAGATTTACTGTTGCAAAGTCAGGACAGACTTTAAAGAGGGGGAATTGAGCTGAGCCATGAAGGATGGAAAAGATCAAATAGTTAAACAGCATAAAGGAGGAAAAGGACAAAAAGATAATGGGAACAAAGGTGCTGAATTGGGAATGTGGTCATTAAACATTTATGAAATACCTACTACATGCCAGTTACTGTGTAAGGCACTAGGTACACATGGTGAACAAAACAGATGAGTTCTGTACTCTTGTGAAGTCTAGTGGGGAGACAGTAACCACGCAAGTAGATCTATCATTATAATCAGAACATGGGCTATGAAGGGAGGCAAGAGACACCAGTAATAGGGAATAACGGGACAGGACCAGCAAGATAAGATGATGAGGGAAACATCTCTGATATAGAAGCTGAGGTTTGAAGGAGGCAGCCAGGCAAAGAGCAGGGGAAAGAGTGTTTGAGGAAGAGAGAGCCGCACATACAAAGGCCCTGAGGCAGGAAAGAACTTGCTGAGTTTTAAAATAAGGAAATAAGAAGCTAGTGTGACTGAAGCATAATGGAAAATGAGAGGCATAAGAGGCAGTGAGGAGAGGCAGGCAGGGCCAGGTTCCACAGGGCATTATAGGCCAGGATACAGTTTGCATCTGGATTTTATTCCAAGCCCCAAAGAAAACCACTGTTTTTACACACTCACAAACATACTGTTGAATAAAAGGAGCCAGACCCAAAAGAATATAGGCTGTATGATTCCATTTTTACAAAAGTACCAAAACAGGCAAAACTAATCTATTCTGTTACAAGTCAGGATGGGGGTGGGCGGGGCATGGGAAAGGAACTCCAATGCTGTTTCTTCATCTGGGTGCTGGTTACATGGGTATATTCAGTTTACGAAAAAAATCAAATTGTACTCTTACGTGTACTTTTCCATATATATTATTTTCAATAAAAAGCAATAATTTTTTAAATTTTTATGCAAGTCTTTAATAACATAATAAACATTTAAAAAATATTATTACTCTGTCCAGATAAAATTGGAATAGAGGAGCCCATGCAAATAGGGAAGGTCTTGATTGACAGACTAACCTGATGGAAGCTTCCAGACACATACAAAATAGGGGAAGGGGTTCGTCGAACAGCCAGTGAAGACAAAGTACCACATTTATAAAGAATAAATGCTGGGTCTGGGAAGCGAGTTGTGCAATAAAAGATGCGCTAGAAATTTCTTAGAATGTATGGAGGTATCTCTAGAAATTAAAATAGATGAAAACAGCGATGCCTAGTAAGGTTAGTCATGTTTGTTATGTTTTGGCTTTTATTTTAAAATATGGTATTTTCAAGCTCTTCCCTTACCCACCCCCCAACCCCAAACATGAGAGAGTGTAAAGAAATGGAAAGATCCCAATCGTGAGCATCAACCACACCTGAGCTCAAGTCGGTGGTCTGCCCCTCATGGCTCCAGCAGCAGTTGCTCTGAGCTCAGCTCCCTCAGGTGTAAAATGAGGATAACTCTACCTGGGAAAGTTACTATTTTCTCCCCGTCATCACCCAAAACGCTGAGTTGGGAGACTGGAATTTTAATTTAATTCTTTCCTAATGGTATATGGGGGACAATGGTTGACGAGCCTCCATTCCCAAGATTCATGGGTGGGAAAGAAGGATTATAAAACAGACAACATACAGAAACAGAATGGAGAAAGAGAAACGAGGAGGAGCAAGAGGTGAAAATGGGGCTGCTTCTAGAAGCTCAGTAACAGAGGTTTCAAGCTTTTTCTAAGACAGAGACTTGAGCTAAAGAAGACTGGGACAGGTTCTGTGACCTCAGAAACTATGAGCAGGAAAAAATAACCTTACGTCTTCCCAGCAAGACAGCATCCCTACCTAACGTATTCCTTTTGTGGAAATATTAAACAAGGTAGCGATAAACAGTAAAGACATTCCATCACAGGTGAAAGGGCACGGCTTCGCCAACCATTTTATAGCATCCCCACCCTCAAGAATTATTTGAACAACCACAATGTGTAAAGCACTTCTTAAGTATAGCCAAAGATAGTAAGTTTCACATTTCAGGAGCTATCATTTCAAAAGGGAAAGGGAAATAAAACTTCGAACAACTCCTTAACAGATCTCTGGGTAATTTTTTCCCCCACAATGTATCCCCTTTCCTAAAAGTAATGAAAACCTGGTTTCTCAAAAACTTAGCTTTCCCCTGATCTGACAAGTATCCCCCTTTCTACCTCTCTCATTCTTCACATGCACCTCACCATGAATTACCTAAAGTTCCCCTACTTCCTACAAAGTTGGCACATGGACTCTCTAGTCCTCATTCACTCTGATCTCACCAGTATTGCATCTGGACATAGAAACTTCACAAGATTCCCAGGAATCGCTCCACTCACCAAAAACTAAACGATACCACACAGTTTATACTTGAAGGTGGTCAGAGTGATTACACAACTGTATACATTTGGCAAAGCTCATCAAACTGTACACTTAAAAATTGGTGAATGTTATTGTATGCGAATTATACCTCAATAAAGCTGATTTTTTAAAAAGAACGCAGGTATTCATTCATTCAGCAAATATTTAATGAGCATCTATTATGTGCATCAATGTTTACACCAAATCTTTAATCCTGGCAATTTGGGTCCTACCTGTATGTAATGTGCTTTATTTACTCTTAAGGTGTCCCAGGAGCCACGTTACATGAAAAGTGGTGGAGTTTCTGATCATGAACGTCACTTAATGATGGCCTCTACAATGGAAGGACCATTAGCTACCCATCATCTTCCATTGCATAAAAGGACATCTCTGATCATCCAGGTACTCTATATTTGAATACGAACGTTTCCACCATAAGAAAAAAATTATTAAGCCTCTACTGCCTATAGGACATATCACTACCTCAGCCTTATAGGTCTGTCTTTCTACCAAAAAACTAGAACATCTCAAAAGCATACTGACAACGTTGCTAGAAGAAAAGAAGGCAACATGACTGAGGAATAGACTGAATTGACTTATGCCAAGATCCACAGTGACCCAGTGGCTGAGTGAAAGGTCTAGAAATGAGGCCTCCTGATTCCCAACACAGTGCGCACGCTGGAGACAACCACAGGCCTCAGAGACAGACTTGGGCTTGAACTCCAGCTCCACTTCTTGCTGGCTGTATGCATCAGCTTGGGAAAGTCACTCCACCTTCCCAGCCTCAGTTTCCTCACCTGTGAAACCTCACAGCACTGTTCTGAAGACTATATGAGATATATACCACTTCCCACAATTACCCGGCACAGAGGAGGCCACTCAACAATATTAGCTCCCTTTCTTGGTCTTCAATTATTTAAGAGGAAGAAAATACCTATTAATCAAGGCTAATTCATAATCCCCATGAGTAATGCAGGACAACAATGAACCTGTTTGCTGCCTAGTTCATATTCTAATCAATTCCCTTCGCATCCCACTATTTTCAGTTTTTCAAACTTCAGTTACTATGTTTAGAAAAGGGATTTAATTTTAGAAACCTGGAAAATTCTTCTGAGTAAATTGAGCAAAACCTTAATCTGCCCCAAGGGGAATTCTGAGCAAAATAATTATTTCTGACGAGAAGAAATTTCTATGGGGGTTATTCAGTTTAACCACACGAACGCCAGCAAAGCCGCACACGAAGTGACAGGAAGCAATCTGGAACATACTGTACAGATTCTCCAACGGGAAATACCCTCCTGAAACCCAAACCCCCTTCCTCCCCAATCTGAGGTTGTAAAATCTTGCTAGATGATCCGAATTCCCAGGCTCTGACACCAGTCTAGCGCCTTCGGCCAGCACTGCAGCAGTTCCTAAAGGGCCCTGAACAAACCCCACCTCTCAAAACATCCCCAAAGGGCAGAGCCTCAATCCACAGATAAGGCCCCAGGAGCTCAGAAGCACAATTCCTTCCCCAAGGTCATTCGAGTCAGTGAAGCTGCGACGGAGGATCTGCAAGCCGTCTCTGGCGATCACACGGGGGGGGGGGGGGGGGGGGGGGGGCGCCTGGTCTCTGCCCCTCTCCCACCCTCCAGGGTGAGCACTGGTCTCGGCATTTCCGAAACAAGCCGCAACAAGCTCTGCAGTGTTAGCAAAGGGGCTGACGCGATGGAGAAACAGATGCTCCAGAGCGAGCCGCTCCTCCTCGGCTCGCAGAGCCTCCTCCAAGGTTATCACCCGACACCGCAGACGCCTCACGGAGCGCCCCCCCACCCCCACCCGGGCTCCGAACCCCCAGCCCGGCCGCCCGGGGACGCCGGCCTCCCCGCAGGCAGCCCGGGCCGCCGAGGCCACCGGCCCCGGGCCCCGCGCCCGCCTCCTGCGCTCCGGGCGGCCATGGCTCCCTCCCGGCCGGGCGGGGCGGGCGCGCTGCGGAAAGTTCACCGCGGCGGCGGGGGGCGCCCCCGGGCCGGCCCGCCCGCGTCCCCCTGCAGATTCCACCATTAATTAGTCCTGAGGACTGTCTACTGGCAACTTAAACAAAGCGAATGCCTCGAATTCCTTCCCGGCCCGGCGGTCTGGCGGCGCGACCAGCAGCGGCCGGGACGCGGGGCCGGCGCGCGGGCCCACAGCTGCGGCGGCGGACCCCTCCCCGGCCGCCCGCGCCCCCGCAGCCCGGCCCGCACGTCGGCCGGCAGCCCCGCTCCCTCCGCCGCCGCCTCCTCCTCCTCCTCCTCCTCGGGGCTCCGGGCTCTTCCTGTAAGATCACTTCCTTCCTCCCCGGGTGCCCGCGGGCCCCGCGCAGCCCCCTCCCCGGCGCCCCGGCCCCCCGCCCGCCGCGCCGCTCCCTGCCCCCACCGCGCCCCGCGCACCCCGCCCGGGTCCCCAGCTCGACCCCGAAACTCTCCGCCGCCCCCCAAGACGCCCCTGCTCCCCGCCCCGACACTTCTCCCCCGGTTCTCGCTCCCACCAAGAAGTCTCTGCGAGCCTCCCCCCCTCAAGACAAATCTCCAACTCCGAAACAGCTCTCAAGGTCTCGCCCCCCAGGTCTCCCCTTCCGCGCTCTCCCGCCCAGCACTCCGCTCAAACTCTGCCACCCCGACCCCACACCCCCAGCCCTCCCCGCGCCGCGCCCGCCCCGCTGCCCCGACGCCCCCGCCGCCCCGACCCCGCGGCCCG